>NW_028288931.1:3800908-3961499 GCF_059628265.1 Tinamus guttatus
TCTAAAGTGTCCTCAGAATCAGGGATTCTCCAAGGTGTTTAAGGATGCTCTACTTCCCTAATCTTTAAGTGAACAAAATGCTAGCATTCATTCAGTGGGAGGAATGGGGAAAAGCTAATGCTGAGTGCTCTAGAAAACCCCAGTGCATTCAAGCTGTTCAAACACTGGATCTTTTAAAATTAGTTGGAATCTATAATGATAAATCTATAAATAGATATAAAGAAGAAAAAGTTCTAGCAGGTCTCATCCAAATCATCACTGCTCAGTTCAATACTGCACTGTGCTCTGCAGCTCAACTATTGATGCTTTAATTAACTTGGTTTAAATGTACTGAGCTATTCCCATGAGAGTCCATCTTTGAACACAATGCTACGGTGTTCATGGGGATTTCTCATGCCCAGCCACATACACCAACCTTCAAGTTTATACTTTAGCCATTTTTTACTTCCTTGCCCTCTTCTTGAATCAAAAGTGGTAAGAATTACACTTTTTCCCCAAAGAATCCAACAGCTTTCCCTTGGACTTGGAAGGTGTTGGCTGACATGCCAACATCTGCCCTCAAATAAATGGTCAAGCCTTAAAAAGCAAAACTGTGATAGTGGGATTGATCTGCACAGCTACTCTTCTGCCTCCTTGATGACGCATTTCAGGGATACATCTAAAGAGAGTCATCCTTCAGGGTGCACGGAAAGTTGCAAGTCCACCCTTCATGATTCCCAAGGGCTTTTTCTTTTAAGAGCTCTTCAGATACAGGAGCTCAAGTAAATAAGAAACTGAAAAGTTATTGTTCCAGTTACAGTATTTGTGGTAAAGATGATGGTTATGTTCCCCCTTGGTTTAGAATATGACTTCCCTTTGCCACCCCAGTTAGAACGGGCTCAGAGGTGGTGAAGTTTCTATATCTCCTCCTTTGCATAGTGTCTCTGTGCTCACGTAGGGTTCGTGATGGGCAGGAAGGGAGCTGGTAGGACAGATGGAAGGAATATCTTAGATGACTCATGCACTGCAACTTCGGGAATCATGAAGGGTGGACTTGCAACTTTCCGTGCACCCTGAAGGATGACTCTCTTTAGATGTATCCCTGAAATGCGTCATCAAGGAGGCAGAAGAGAGTCTTTACTCAAAGACAGAAGACCAGTCAACGTTTTATGCCAACTTTTTGTATGGGGATGGCTTGTAGGACAACTCTAGCTCTGCAAATGGCAATTTATCTATATTTCAGAGAATCCTAAGAAAGCCGCAAACCAGCATCACACAAACCACAGAGCAGGTTTCATTTATTCATTTCCTTATTCTCTACCATTTACTTGAATATTCTTGCATTACACATGCTCAGTGTTTAACTCCTGACAATCCATCAGAAGGGTGATAGATGGGGTGACCATCAGTTGCAAGGATGACAGAACTTGCTGTGACTGAAGATAGAAAGGTTAAAAACAACATGAAAGAAGGCAGATAGTCGACTTGTTTGATATTTGTTCATTGTAAATATTTCAAAGCCATGCACAATGCACAGCCTAAATTGAGTTATGATGCCATCTTAGCTTTGGAGGGCAAACAAAGGCAATCTACCTTGAGAAATCTTTGATCCTAAACATTGTTTCCTAGAAAAACCTGTTTAACGCTCCATTGACAACAGTACTGTGATAAGCAAGCTACAATTACTGGCAAAGGTGCCTTCCCACCACTGTCAAGTTCAGGTGTCCACTTAGGTTTGTGAAACTTCTTTCTTCTTTGAGGCTTATCTCATGCTCACAGTTTGGAAAGGGACTGGCTTTCTGGAACTTTATTCTCCTTGAAGTCCTTGCTCATGTCTCATGCACTGCTGGCCGTGGTAGCCCGAAAAATCAGCACTGTCTCATGACAGCAAGGCATTACTGGTGGTCTTGACCTTGGTTGCACTGTAATTCTGCTGGACCTCTTGCTCTCAACTGTAATACAAAAGCTCATTCCCAAAGGTTGCATTATTTCCTATAATATGTGAGGTATGGTGACTGTCCACTAAGAAATCAGCGGCTGTGCCCTGAGAACCCCAGGTGAGCTCCAAGCAGGTACACGAGCACGGCAGCTATAGCACCGAGGGGTGATGACTGGCTTTGTGCCAGCACACAAGTGAAGGTGACATTTGGTCACCATCATATCTGAAGAAAATGCAAAGAAAAAACTAGGCAGATGGATCAACTGTGGTACAAAGTAGGTCAATGTGTAGAACAACTGAGACAACCATTGTGAGACCCATCTCAGACACGGCCACCCCAACCTTGCCCCAGAGCAATTCACCTCAAAATGACACTTTCAAAACAGATTGTTTACCCAATATCACCATGCAACCCAGCGTAGAGATTTGCAATATGCAACTGCGCTTCATTTTCTACTGAAAAATCTCCTCTGGGAGGAAAGCCCTGCTCAAACACAAACATGCACACGCTTCCCCCCCCGTCCAGCACTGCTTAATTCACAGTTCTCCCCCGGCCTTGGCACTTGGAGCAGGGAGCTTTGCCCGAGGAATTCACTGCCTCCCCGTGACACCAGGACAGCCCCGGCCTCTGTGATCCACCCGTGGGGGCCCCGTCTCGAGCTGTGGGCTCAGGACCGGGGCCGCCACCCTGGGCTGGGGAAGGGGGGACCCGCGAGGCGCGACGGCTCCGGGAAGGGGGCGGCAGCAGCAGCAGCCCCTGCCCTGCAGCGGGGCCGCGGCCCCGGGGCAGGCGGGCGCCGGGGAGAGCTCCCCGCGCACGAGGAAACTTCAGCCGCGGCTCCGGCTCCGCGCCGGGCCGGGCCGGGCCGGGCCAGGGGGCGGCGGCTCCGCGGGCAACCCCGCGGCAGGAGGGGGCCCATGGCGGGGATCGTCCGTCCCACACGGTCGCTCCTCGCTCCACTCACTCACTCACTCACTCACTCACTCACTCACTCACTCACTCACTCACCTGCCGCTCCGCGCCGCTCCGCGCCCCTCGCAGCCCGCGCCCGTCCGCGGCTCCTCGCTCCGGCAGCGCCCGCCCTAAATAGCGGCGGCCTCTCCCGCGCCGCCGCGTCCCGCTCCGCCGAGCGCCGCGGGGCCCGGGCCGCTCCAGCCCCGGCGCCGCGGTGAGGGGCTGCGCCCGGCCGGGCTGGCCGCGCGTGCGGCGGGGACGAGGCCCCCGCGCCGCCGAGTCCCTGCAGCCCCGGGGCCGTGTCCGTGCCCGCCCGCCGCCCTGCGCCCTCCTGCCCCTCTCGCCTCTCTGCCCAGGAGCACGGGGTTGGTTTGCAGTGCGTTGGCGGCGGCTCCTCTCCCTCAGGGTGATCCCGCCGTGTTTACCTGCACGGAGCTGGCTCTGGTCCCCGGTGCCACGCTGTGGAACATCACCCTGGCAAGCTGCAGTGCTGTGGAGCTTCATGTTATCTCAGGCGGAGTTACAGGAGTAACCACTGCAAGGTAGGGGTGAGATCCTGAAGCCGCTGAGGCACCACCCGTGGCCCAGAGGAGACACGGGGTGAGCGCTTTGCTGGATGGGGATGGCCAGGCTGCTGCAGGGAACGCTTGCATCACTTTGTCCGGCGTCTAGGGCTCATCACCCCGTGCCTTTCCATGCCCTTAGCACTGTAGACTTCCTGCACCCAGCATTTAGAAACCCAGACTGCAGCTGAATAAGCTGTAGCTTTGATCACGTTAGACAAACCGTCTGAATAAAAGCAATTCAAACAGATCCGAGGTCTCGGAATAGCAATAGTTAAGTCACAACCCCTTTGCCATATCATTTGGTCCTAAATAGATTTTAATCTAGCCACTGCCAGCCAACTGTCTCCATTTCCCTTTGGCAGCCAATTTACATATTGGGTTATTTTCAGAAAACAGCCAATCTCGTGATTTTTGAACACTTAGCACTGCTGATAGTCAAGCTGTGCTATCTGCACCCCGTTGTCTCGGTGTGGTGGACTGAGAGTCAGGAACACTCCTGACTCAGGAAGGTTGTGACTCTTGAGTAGGAGGCTGCTTTAAATGCCTCTAGGTCAATCTCAGAGAAAAATTTAATGTGATTTTCATAATTTTTAGTGGGCTTTGTCCTAAATTCAATGCAATGTCCCCTCTAAACCTGGGGACAGCAGCGTCTCACCAGTTTTCCATTCAGCAAATGGAGTTTAGAAACTTAGAAAGTTTTGAAAGTTAGCAGGATCCAGCCTACTGGCTTCATCTCAGCCTCCTCCCTCTAGTCATTAGTCTGCTCTTTGGCTAACAAGCTTACAGTTTCCTCATATAATGGATTTTAGACATGGCCCCAGATTTATCCCTGAAAAAAATCTAAGTTTAGGAGAGTGTCTGTTACCACCTCGAGTCCATCTTCAAACTAATATGTTCTGAAAGCTGGAGACGCTTTGTGTTGCATAAGTCATCAGGTCAGCAGCCTTTGGCCAGGAGCTCACTTACAAATGAAAGGGAAATGGTGGATTCTTCAAACTTCATCACCATGGTTCGAATCTCGTGAAAAAAAAAACAACCTTCAGGCTCACTCCAATTCCAAGCTTGATTGAGAGGACTCCTGGTGAATTTTTGGGGTCTCCAGAATTACCTAGAGACAGAACAAGACACCATCTCTTACAATAGCTTTTCTTTGAAAGTCTAGAGAAGATGCTTCTCCGATTATTTCCTTTCCAAACAATGTGGGTGTTGTTTTGTGGGTGGAAATGTGTTTGATGCAATTTAAAGAGCAAGGAAAGGGGTTGGTGATTTTATGTCTTCAACTGAGGAATAAATTCCACCCCCAGGGCAAGAAATACTTCCAGGGAATCTTGTAGACCTTTTCAGCAGACAATCCCAACTCATCTGAAGTGTGTGGCTGGTGTGAGGCGCTCACTGGGTTATGTCACCTACTCATGAGGACGAGGGAGGTCAGATGCCAAAACTGCAAGCCAGATTTCTCTTACCCTTCAGCACATGAAATGCATTTTTGGAAATGCATATTTTGGCTGATGGCCTTCATTAGACTGACTTGTGAAAAACAAAGTTTTGAGGTGAAAACTTAGTTTTCAGATATTTTTTAAAAAGGGAGAAAATACATTTTTCTTCTCCCTCAGACACTGATCACCCAGACATTCTTGTCTAATAACAGCTATAGCTCATTTCAGTCATGTTTTATAAGGTCAAAATCACTGTTGTATTTAATATCCTGTATCAAATATCCTGCTTAGAAAAATAATGCAACTATTCTTTCTTGAGATGTGTTATCTTTTCTTTTGGGGGGTGCACAGTGGGAATTTGTGCATATGCCCAGGGACAATATGAAAGTGCACCAGAAAGACAAGCAGATCTACAGATAAAAAAGCCTTTGAAACGAGTTTACTCTTCCATTTAACACTGGAAATAACAACAACAACTAAGATTTATAGCTGTGTTGGCAGGGGTGACAAAGTTATAAGTATTTTGATGGGGTTCAGTCTAGGCCTGCAGGCTCGTGTGCCATGGAGCAGTTGCAGCTGTACATTGATATAGCTCAAATACACTTGCAGCCATTTGGTGCTGTCTGAGGGATGTCCTTAGGAGAAGGTCTGGCCCTTTTCCTTGGATAATGGGACGTAAATACAGCTTTTTGAGTCTCTTCCTTTGACTTTCTCCTGTCCTGCTTTCATTTTTTTTTGCTCCTCAGACTGAACCAACTTACTGAAGAAAATTAGAATCCAGCTAGAAAGTTGAAGAGTTTCCAATGGCACTTTTATGAGCATATCTCAGCTCATTTGCAAACCAGCATTGCAAAGAAACAGGCAGTGCCGGTTTGCATAGGTTTGTCTGGTTTTTGGACAAAAACAACCCCCTCCAGCCCACCTCTGTGGTGAGATGTTCTCACATGTAATGTAAAATCTCATTTCTGTTCTCTCTTCTTTAAATCAGAGATATAACTGTTCCTTTTTGGGTGTTTTTGGGCACCGTTAGCTGTATGCAAACAGACTCTGCAGGTGGATGATATGCAGCTTTGAGGTATAAAGCATTTATTTATTGGCCAGCACACACAACAGACAGCTAATATATAACAAGCTATTAGACTAAGGATCAGTCTGCTTACTACCCCTATAAGATACCCAAAGAGTCTTTGCTTGCCAGGCAGCCATGAGTTGGCTCTACTGCTTCCTGGAATTGATCCTAAGTTCTGCTGACACTGACCTGGCTGTTTTTTCCCTTAATGACTTTATGCCTTTCTGTGTTCTGCTTTTTCCTCGCTGGTCCTTGATCCCCATCTCAGCAAACCTACTTCTCTAATTTTATGTTTCCTATCTTGCACGGTTCTACTTTAAGACTTTATCACACTCTTCCAGCTTAGCAATTTCCTCAGAAATCTGAGCCGTGGTCATGCAGCTGGGTCTTGGCTCCCTGGAGCCCTCACAGCTCAGCTCTGGGATGGGGAAAAGGATATGGACACGTTACAGAGAGAGAGAATAACACTGCTTTCTTCAGTATCTCAAGTGAATGTCTCAGCAGCATTGGAGAGACTATTAATTGCTCTGGGTTCAGGTTTTAATTCTATTGCTGCAGAAGGAAGGCCAAAATCATGAAGATTTTCTCAGGGTAGTTTCCCTCCTTGCTGGAGCTGGAGGGCGATCAAAAGACCAACTGGATGCTCGTCTTCCCAATGGTAGGTGAGCATTGAGTCTCCAGTCTTAGGAATAACCCTGGGATCCTGGATTCTAAGCTCTGCTCTGGTCTTGATCGACGTCAAGAGCAAACAAATGTATTAGAACATTGTTGCTTCCCTCCCATGACTACCATGACTTCCCAGGGAACTTGGAGATGCTGATTCGTTATTTAACATTTCCAGACATGTTAAGGGGATGTTTGTACTTGTTTGAGCTGACAGGAGAGGTAGCAATAGGTCATAAAGAGCTCCATATGCACAAACTAGTTTCTGGTTTACACAAAGTTTTCTATGCTAGAACACAAGTGTCACTCACAAAAGCGGAGACAACCGAGATTGGAGTTATTTTCTGCCATGGTTGAAGCTTTCCAAGAGATGGGAACTGTCACAGACCTGTCTCTGCTGGCAAAATGACCTCATCCAATTGATGGAAGAGTCAGTGTACAAAGAAATTCCAATTAATTCTAAGCAGCATGAAAACTATTGCCCGAATTCAGCAGAAGCAAAATGACATTAAAATGGCTGTGGCCTGGGTAGTGTCAAAGTAAAAATATCCTCTTCTTCATCAGCTGTGCAGCTTCCTGTAAATGTATCACGATTGGATCCATGTGCTTATGTAAAAAGATATAATACTTTTTTTTTCCACTGTAAAACCTACTAAGCAACTGGAAAAGAAACTGGAGAAAAACTAGAAGAGGTTGATGTCACCATGAGAACTACAAAAATTATTTCAAAACTGCCTTTCTGCTCCCTGCGAAACTACAGCTTCATACTGGGGTCAGAACACTAATACACAGGATCCTCTTAATTTTCAGCCTATTTTCACCCCTGCTAATTTACATCTGCCTTTTCTGCAGCTGGTGGTGCCCTCCCTTGAGGTTTATCCTTCTAATTAATGTGTGCCCAAATTCTGAGTCAACAAAGTATAGTTTGCAGCTTGTTTAAAGAAGACACATCAAGAGAGGCCTTTCTGTTTGGTTCAGGTTGTTATTCTTCAGTATTTAATGTCAGCTCACTTTTAGCATTGCAAACTGAAATGAAGACTTGGACATTTCCAAATAATGACAGGAATTCCCAGGACTTACTTTTCCTTCATGAATCACTTTCCTCCATACCTTTGCCACACTGTAAACCTCACAGTGGGATATTGGTTCTTCAGGCAGCTCTTCAGGCACTGTTTCTTCCCAGAAGGTGTGTTTTCACTTTGCCAAAGTGTTTATTCTCAACCTTGCACAAGACTATACTCAGCTCTCCCTCAGTGCTTCCTTCTGTTTAGACACCTTGCTTTCTTCTCTCTGCACCAAGCAGAGAAATGCTCAGAAAAGAAGGTACAGAATACAAAGCCTATCTTAAGAGTTGCTAAGAGAACTTGTATCAAAGGCAAATGAACTTGCCTTTCCTGCTAACATCTCTTCCATAAATGAATGGTGGTCAGCCTTGCACAAAGGCAGTGTGCCCTGACTTAGCCATTTAACAGTAAGGCATCAGAGTCTTTGGCTCTTTCTGTGGTCAAATAAGGGAAATAGGAAGAATTGTTTTCTCCTAGTCTAGTATCATGTGCTTATTAGTTTCTTTGGGCTGAGAGGGGAGTCTGTTAGTTACCATTACATGTCTTACCTCATTCCATTTGACTTGGCTGTTTGGGCTATTTGCATGGCTCTGACAAACGTAGTGTTGGACATGGAGTAGAGCCTTGCCGACCTGCACATGAGGAGCCTGTAGGGACCATTTCCAGAGCACTTTAGTCCTATAATCGAGTGCATGAATTGCTCATCCAACTTCTAGTAGTAGAAGTAGGCTGAGATGAATCCTGGCCCTGCAGTTCTCTCCACTTAATATCAAACATTTGAAATGTGAAATGCAGGGGTATTTTTTCAATTATCCAGGGAGAAAACCAGCCTTGGAAATGCAAACCACAAGAATTTGCTAGATTTAATAATTTGAGTGGAAGAGGAGATAGAGATATAACAACCTTTGCCTGCTCAATCCAAACTCTACCTCTCTCCCCCCCAAAAAAGAAAAGGTTAGTAAAGGGCACTGGGCTGCACTATACATGCATATGTGTATGAGCTGATTTACTAGCTCCATGATCTAATGCAATAAAATTTTCAGTTTTACTTAATTTGATCAGGAGATATGCAGGATGAGGAGAGTGAGGCAGTCAGGAGTGTAAAAGGGTGGGTAAGTGGTGGCAGGTACCTGCCCGGTCATGACTGACAGGAGGGTTTGCAGACAGAGAAGTGGCTGCAGGCATTAATAGCAGAACAGCTTTTGTGAGACAAGCATTTGCTGAAGCTCCATGAAGTACACACATGACAAATTTTGAAAGGACTCTAAATGGTTTGAACTTGAAGGTAAAGCCTTGGCGCATACCTCATCACAAGGTGTAATAACACAGTCCACCCAATGTTGGTCAAGGCTGTTTCATGGAAATACCGATTCCATGAAAGAACGTTTTTTCATTCTTTAGAGAAATGCCATGATTAATAGCTATGAAGTGCATACAGTATTCTAGTTTTGCATGACAGCTGCCCATGGCAGGGTTGCTCAACAATCGTCCATCTTGGAAGCCTTCATCAGGTGTCCAAGTGCTGATGCTGCAGTGCAGAAGAAGAACTGCCATGTCACAAAGTCCATACTGACCTCCCAAGATAGTGCAAGTTCCCATTTCTAGGACAGCAAGGCTTAAACAGTCACCTTCTGGGTGCTCAAAACCAGAAGTCAGGGGAACAGTTCACTAGAAATCCAGGACACAGAACTCATGATGCAGCGAACTGTATTTTTTGTTGTTGTTGTTGTTATTATTAAAATTGTGATCATCCATAATTGCAACTATCTCTTTCCCTCAGGTAAAACTCATGCAGTAACAGAGCAATGTGTAATCTGCATACAGCAGAAATTACACGTGGCCTCCAGTGAATTGCACTCCAAGAGAGACACATTAAGGACTGACATAGAGGAGTGCACGGAGCATCTGCCAAGTGTCCATACAGAGCCTGCTTATTACTGTATCTGATACTGGCCAAGTCTTAGCTCCGTATGCATAAAGCAATCATCAGTCACAGCATGGAAAAGAAAGGGCTATAAACAGACTCAGCCAACACATATTTCTTTTGCAAGCGATCTCTGCACACAACAGCCAAGGATTTTGGTTGTGGGGCTGACATTCAGCTCTGAGGTTGTGAATTTTCTGCAGAGGAAATGTCCGTCTGCCCCAGGTGCTGTTTAATGTGAATTGACTAAATGTTATTGACTACATATTTTATTCTTGCTTCAAAGTGATAGATCCATGCCTGCTGTTTGCATTGCCTCCCATTCCTTACAGGCAGTGAAATTAAATGTGTAAAGAAAAGAGCAGGAGAGAATACTGAATACTGGAGCACAATACATTTTGATTTTGTTTACAACACCACTTGTCCCTGTCAACTCCACTAATGTCCCTAACAATGTGTTTTACTGAGCAAAATTCAATTACTCAAAGCTGTGAAAAAAGCAGTCCATGGGAGAGCATATTCCATTACTCTGCAATAAACAGCTGCATCACTGAAGACTCTGCCAGGCAACGTGATGAGACTCATGAACAAACAGCAATTACCTTCCATGGTGGTAGAATCTCACTTCTGCTCTTCCTTTCCCAAACACCAGAGACTCTGAAACATTCTTTGTGTAAGGAAATACAAGTAGAATCACCAAAATAATTAGAAGAGACTCTCTAGTCCAACTCCCTGCTCAAAGCTGGGATAACTTCAAATCTAGAATAGGTTACTCAAGACCTTGTCCAATTGAAATCTTAAAATCTCCGGGGATGGAGATTCATAAAAAAAAAAAAAAAAAAAAAAAAGGTAGATTTATAGGCCTCAACTTGCCCTACGAGCAGAAGATGAAAAAGAGGATGGAGCTCTGTGTCTATGGAATAATTTTCCTTGATGACATCTTTTTTCTGTGTCCCTAGTGGTCACATCGGCACATCCTATGAGAAGGCATTCTACCAAGGGCACAGTGGACAAGCAGTCACCATGATGGTTATAGACGCCTATATATATCTATATATACACACACATATACATATATATACATATATATGCGTATCTTATTCTTAAGACCAAGGGAAGAAGAGATAATGAAGATAAAAAGAGGAAACGATGATGTCTTTAAAATGTACTACGTGTTTCAAATTTATGTATGCAGTTGTCAGGTGCTGTCAGCCTGTACTGGTGCATGGTGTTGTTCCATCCAGGTGCTGGGCAAGGCATTTTTCTTTGCTGTACTTGTGGGTTACCTGTCTGCTCATTTCTACAGTTTATTGAGGCCGCTCTGAGTGGCAGCCATGCCCTGCAAGATGTTAATCATCCCTCTCAATCTGATATCATTAATGAGGTTTCTAGGTGTGTACTCTGTCCTGTCATCTAGATCATTAACAAAGACACTAAACAGTATTAAAGCCAGTATCCATCCATGAGGGACACCACTGGTAGCTGGTGGCAGCTGGACTTCATACTTTTGATCAATACCCTTTGAGTCTAGCAGTCCCAATACAGCCAATTTTCCACCCACTTTGTCATTTACTCTCTGAGCAGGTTGCAATCCCATGATTGCCATGACCTTTCAAAGAGAAGAGCCTCAAAATGATGTTCGACCCCTCCCTCAGATGCATCCCATCAGGTCCCATGGACTTGGATATGTCCAATTGGGTTCAGTGCTCCTTAACTCAATTTTCCTCTACTGTGTATGCTCTCCTTTGCTCCCATAGACTGCACTAGCAGAATCAGGACCAGGGGCAGCCTGAAAGCAGTTGCTACTAGTGAAAACTGAACTACTAAGGCAAACAAATTGGTGAAGGTCACAGCCTTTTCCACATTCTTTGTCACTATGTCTGCTGCTGGGGTTCTCTAACCTTCCTGATGCTGCCAGTGAACATACAGAAGTCCAGCTACTTCACATCCTCTGCTAATTCCAGCTTCAACTGTCAGGGCTGTGATGCAGAATGTCAGGTTAGTGGTTTTGCAGGACAGTGTTAAAGATGTGAGCCCTGGTCATGATGTGAGATTGCTTGAAGGTGTCTGGGGTGTTAGGGAGGAACACAGCAGACCATATAAGGTGTAGGGAGCCAAAAGTATTTAGAATATTTTGTGCCAACTTCCCAATATGCAGGAGCAGCTTAACAAGACCTTAAGAGACTACAAAATTGGAAAATATGACTGTGACAGAGCTCCTGATGAAATTAGCACATCGATGAAAGACCATGTGCGAGAGACACTTATTAAAACTGACTAGCTAGCATGTGGCTATACAAAATGTGTAATGGAAAAGCAATGGCTTGCCTGCTTCCCTGACTCTAGGGATTTACTGACTGCTCATTCATTTTAAAATCTAACAAAGGCTGACTAAGACACAGATGGCAAAGAGGCAGCCTGGAAAACTGTGCGGAAGATCTCACCGTGGAATCCATCACGAGGTCAAAAACCTGAGAATGCTTATGCATGGCTCAGTGGTTCATTTATAATGGAGCCAGTCAGATCAATATTCTCCTAAGCAAATTTTAGACAGCCACAGCTGATCTTGTCACTCTGAGCTCCCTTTCTGGACAGAAATGACTTTGGCCAATGGATTGCAAGGTGGTTGTTAGAATCTGGGGCATCATTCAGTGGCCTTGGGGACACCTGCTTGAGGATGGAATGAGCTCTAGGCCCAAGATTCCACTAACTACAAAAATAGCTGTTATTGATTGTCTACCATGTACCAGCTTTGTGTGGTTCCACTGCTAAAATCTACATACATATCAATGACCCCTCGTAACACTACCCAGATGGTTCCATTCTGGCCAGTGCTGACCAGCACAGTTAGTCCCAGTTCCACCAACAAGAACACAAACTTCTCTTAGGGCTCTCTGCCGTTCCCCAGCATAAACCCACCTGTCCACCCAAGGCTACACGCTCAATCATGACTACATGGCTAAACACAGCCCATTCATAGCTATGGCTTATTCCCAAAACTACAAGCCATGAACTGGCCAGACTTTTGCAGGCAGCTGAGAAGGAAATGGTACTTCAGTATCACCAGAAAATTTTCATTAGAAGTACATATAAAAAAATTAAGGGGCACCAAGTCTCACTGCTTTTCCAGTTCACACTTCAAGATCTACTCATGGGCTGTTCACATGCTTAGAAAGGTGCCCCTAGTAGAAGAGTTTTTAAAAGACAATCCCTGACAAAGACAAAATAAAGGGAGGAACATAGGGCCACATGTCCAGCCAGATGTTGAGCGACATCTGGCAGCAAAACCTGTCCCTCCAGAGCCATAGCAGCAGCCTCAAGGACCATATAGCAGTTGGCCTCTTATATCTGTTGGGAAACAGAGCTATCTGGCATCAGACCCTGTTCACCCAGATATGGGCAGCAAGTGCTTTGTATAGCTCATTGAATAAACAGAGAGTTAAAGCAATTAGGTTATTTTTATTATGAGGTGAATGTTAACCTAAAGAAAACAGGCTGCTTATTGAATTTTTATGTTGTACCTTTGTGATACCCTAGATAACATCTGAGTCCGGGTGGCTTTCCATTGTTCAGGAATGTTAGTAAGTTTTTCTATTATTGGTTCTCTTTTTATAGCCACCAAGCTACCTTCATTTTAACATCATATTTAAATTCTGTGCTTTCAAAATAATTGCTTCAGTATCTGGCATTGCCATTAAAATAAGGCATTTTGTATGTTTCCCTTGGGTCCCATCCAATTTTTCCCTGAGAAGTTTCAGCAAGCGCCCCCGAACATACTGAGGCAGCTCACAATGCAGCTTTAGTGCCTAAGGAATTCAGTAATTTGCTCCTTTTAAAATTCTAGCAGACAGCTAGAGTAGATAAATGCTTTGCTTATAAAGTTTAGCAGATAAAGACTTTGTTCAATTTTAGAGCCCTGGCGTAAAATATCTCTGAAACCTTTAAGCATTGCATTAAAAAAGATCTATGCATTGAAATAATACTTAAATATCAAATAAAGAAGATACTCGTTATTCAGCCTTATGAACATGCTGCTTTGGCTTACAGGTCCTCAGACAGGGCCATGAGGCCCAATGACAGTGGCAGCTGGTTCTGCACAGCCTTTAGAGAGGAGCATCCAGGCAAGCCAAAGGCTTCTGCTCCTATTGCAGAATCCAAAGACACAAGTTGTTGCTGGAGACAAGGAGATGGACCCAAAGACAGACCTGCTTAACCAAGTCCAAGCCCTAAGTACTCATTTTTTTGCCCATTAATTTCCATACAGGAGGTAAATAGCAATTGGACAGGCAGTACTGTCCTGGGACTGGACTTCTGCTACAGGTGGGACCAGCATGGAAGTGAGGTAAGCACCTACACATTGCTTCCTCACACTACCACATATCCTCTCATATTTGTACATACATTTCCTACCAAGGTAGCCTTGCCTAGATTAGATTAATTAGAACTCTAACAGGCTCTAGAAAATTGCTCTCTCTTTGGTGCCTGGGCTTCCACTTCTTGCATTTTTCCTATCAACTTAAGTCACATATGTGAAGGCAAGGAGTGTCTTATATAACGTCTTCAGGATTAAGCACAGTGGGACCTAATCCAGCATGAGGTCTCTGGTTGTTACTCTTAGAGAGTTGCAGTTGCTGAGCTGAACACAACCCAGGCCACATTCACCAGGAAGATCAATCCACAAAATAAATCAGTGCTTGTAGCAGTTATACAGTTGCCGGGTATATGCCCAAAGGACATTCGCTAGTTACCCCTTCCTGCCAACCCTAACACTTACATCCACAGCAGATGTCTTATCAAGGGCAAAATCTGATGGAAAAGTGAGTGAGATGAAATGGCACTGTCACTGGTTCACATACTCATCCATCCCTGTCTTTTTCTTCAAATACCAGGGCTGTAGTTATATGTATCAATGTGGGCTGGATTTATGCTATATTCCTATCAGATTTTTGCTATGAAATCACTTCAGGTCTCTTATGCTGCAGGAAAGCGCTTTATCTCCTGCAGTCTGTAGGCTTGTAGAACATTGCTGTTCCTGCAGAAGAAGGATCTTGACTGTAAGATGGACTTTCTCCCACAACAAGTCTCCTTACAAGCTGCACAAAGAAGAGGAAATGGGGGACAGTGCTTCATTTCACCCATTTGACTCCTTCTTCTAGCTAGAAACAGAGCTTACTGTTTTTCTTTTGACATGAACGCTGGCATGTTGCCACCTACCATGTTCTGTAGAGTGACACTCTCCCTGCTGAGACTTTAATTCATTGTCCTTGTTGTGGGAGGTTAAATCCTCTTTGCTCTTTTACCTTCAGGTGTTCTGCTCTCCTTTTTGTTAGCTCTTCCCATGAAGCAGGATTCATATTGCTTGGTTTAAGCCTCTGCATGGGAGATGTCTGAATGAGTCATGTAGACCCCTTGGAAAGTCAGTGATAAGCAATAGATTTCCTGACGTAGGTTCACCTCAGCAGACAACTGCACCTTTCAGTGAGTGTTCACTGCTAAGGTGAGCTCTGGGCTGTAGGAAAACAACAGTTCCATCCACCACTTCCCTGGTCCAACTGAGGCATTCTCCAGAGCTTCTGTATCCCACCATCACTCCTATAGAAAATAAAATAAATAGATAAATAAATAAATAAATAAATAAATAACCTAGCTATCGTCCTTTGGAGTTCTGCATTTGTAGCACCCCGTAACATGCCAGTTGGGATCAATGTCTCAGAAGGAAGCACATCACACAGGAACATGGGACACCCTAACCAGACTGAGCGGGGCTCAGAACCTCCTGCCACCAACTTGTCCTACAGGACATTTGTGGTTTTGTTGAGTTGTTTCTCTGCAGAAGGGATGCAGGTTTGCCTTCACCAGAGGGAAATCTTCACATCTCAGCCAATAGCAAAACCCCACACTCTGCAAAGTGGTGGGAATTATTCCTGAGAGCTTGTTTCCCTTATACTTCTTCAGACCTGCCTACATAAAACACTCCATGCTAATCTGCTGCCTCTGGGAAAGACTTAACAGAAAAGACTGATCTAGTACTTTTTCAGGTCAGACTTCGAGATGAATCACTGGTAACGAAAGGCTACAAAGAAAAGTAGCATAAAATACATCTCTAATCTTTGCTTAGCAGTACGTCTCTGTGAGTGTCTCCAATCCTAGGATCCTTTTGAAGGTCCCTTACTGGCGAGACCTGAAGCTAAGTTCAGAGATCCAGCTACCTGTTGTCCTAAAATATGAATCTTTATAGCAGTTCTGATTGTAGTACTTTGGCTCTTCCAGAGGCTCAGGTAGTTATCCAAAGGTCTAATAATTGCTTTGGACTTGGAATCACTGCTGTTTAACATCTCTTAACTAAATGTATGCCTGCTTAACTAAATATATGTCTCCTACTCAGGAACTGTTTAGGTCAACAGTAAATTCATATGAAACATTATGTATAGGAAAGATGTAAGATGTAACAACATATATAGATAAAAGCATGTTATGCATACAACTTCCTGAACTCCTCTTGTCTGGTGTATAATGAAATACCAGATAGTTCACAGAAATAACAGGACCTTGTCCCCAAATTCCCTTCCATTTCCCCAGCTTCCATCCAGCTTGCACTGCAGCTCCTGGGTCACCTCTGAACGCCTAAGTGAAAAGCTGACCCCTTGGTTTGGATACTAGATGGACTGTGATGGAAAATAGACAGCTCTCCTGCAGGGTCTGACATCCAAGGGGGCACACAGGTACACTCATTTCTTTTCTTGAGTGGTGTCATTCGGTCAAAACTGCAAAACCTAATAATGTATGCAGACGATACTGATAATTGACAGCTTTAGTCGCTCAGGTGATGGACTGTGCACTTATATAAATGAGGTAGAGGGGTAAGGAGCTGTACAAATTACTTAGCATTCTCCTCTCTGAGGTATACTTTCACACCTTCTTCACATAGGTTATATATTCTGGGCTCCCTGAAGGCCTGAAATAGACTTTCTGTAAATTATAGCACAGATTCTGATGCAATTCTGCTGAGACCCTTGCCCACAAACAGTGATGTCCGTGTCTGAGACCTGCTCTGTTTTAGGGAATCACAGTTGCAGCACAGAGAGGGTGCCACTCAACAAGGACTGAGATATATCATTAGGCTGAGGAAATCCATAGATACTCTCAACTTCAACCCTCTGAAATTTATAAATATGAGACCAAAAGAAGGGTCCAGGACCAATTGTGATAATAGGTAGGTCTCCGTTTCTTCACTGAGTGGTTCACTTCAGTCTCCTGAGCACGCAGGTTACTATCACTTGGGATATGTTAAAAACTGATGCCATGAGGAGGACAGATTATGCTGTCAGCTGTAGAAATGATCTTGACTGAGAAAACCTTCTTCTGAGGAGCAATTAGTAAGAAAATGTAAAACAGTCTGTTTTGTGTTATACAATAATTAGAATTAGAACAAGACTTAATGAGGCATGTGAATGACACTACAAGTAACTGTCAGATCTCTGCAGCATCAAATGCTGCTGCAGTGAAAGGAGTGCTCCCAAAATGATAAGACACATTGTGAGACCTCTGTGAAACAAGTGGTATTTCACTGAATTTCTGATAAACTATTTACACTTTTATATGGGACAGCTGTTGATGTTCATCCTAAGTATCCTTGAGGTGACTTGCCAGAGGAAGAGATCATCCATGAGCAAAGCAAATATTCTTTTAGAAGAAGAAAGCAGTTAATCTTCCCGTCTGGATCCTTGGAGCATCAAAGGCATTGAAAGTCACACAAACCACAGTCCTCTGCTAAAAGCTGAACCTTGAACATAAGAAGCTCCTCATGACTGTGAGCTTCTCTTTGAGCCTTGCAGGTGGAGGGGCCTTGCCAGAAAAGTGCAGGACAGCATGGCAGTTTGAAGAATGGAACTGCAAGTTCTTGCCCAGCCAACACAGTGTGCATCTGAGCAATGAGGAGTACCGAAGGGGTAAAGCAACTGATCACCTCTGAAAATAGGACATTTCACTGGAGAACAGTTCCACCGTGGAAGGAAAGGGGTAATGGCTACAAATTATACAATAAAATACACAGGAAGTTCCATCTTCATATGAGGAAGATCTTTTTTCTGTGAGGGTGATGGGGCCCTGGCACAGGCTGCCCAGAGAGGCCGTGGAGGCTCCTTCTCTGGAGATCTTCAAACCCACCTGGTGCCACCCTGTGCCCCTGCTCTGGGTGTCCCTGCTGGAGCAGGGGGTTGGACTAGACTTTATCTTTAGAGGCCCCTTCCAGATTTTGTGTGATTCTGTGATCTCTAGCAGAATTGGAGAAAAATTGTCTTCTGTCACTTCCTTTTCTTGACCCTAGCTCACCCTTCAAAAAAAGGACTGTCGTGGCATAAATTATATTAATAGGCAGTCTGTTCTGTACTATTAGGATCTTCACTTAAAAAAAAAAAACACACACACAGAGAAGTCTGGAAGAAAAATGGGTAATTAAGGACAGAAAGTTAAGAATGAAAAGAATGCACACTTAAATAGGTTAAAAAAATCCCTCTCTTGCCCAGAGAAACTAAAGAATCTAAAAACTAAAGCATCTACTAAAGCTTTTAGCTTTTACAGAGTATAATTTCTGTCTATGATACCTGGAAGCTGCTTTTACAGTATCACATTAGCTGGCCGGTATAGCTGTATTGTATCAGATACTGACTGGCACGTCCTGAATAGTGACTGCTCAGGATGCACAGACGGTTTCTTGGCTGTGACAGTCTCGGTTCTTTGAGTACATTCGAGCACAGTGATTCCTGGGTGTGACTCCTGTGACCCAAAGCAGGAGAAGCTGGTCTTCCTCACTGCATAAGCATTTCTCTATGTATCTACAGGTGCCTTCTCAAGCATGAGAGATTTGTTCTGATGTGAAGAATCATAGAATCATAGAATCACAGAATGCTTAAGGTTGGAAGAGACCTCTAGAGATCATCTAGTCCAACCCCCCTGCACACGCAGGGTCACCTAGAGCACGTGGCACAGGGCTGCGTCCAAGCGGGTTTTGAAGATCTCCAGAGGAGACTCCACAACCTCTCTGGGCAGCCTGTTCCAGGGCTCTGTCACCCTCACTGTTAAAAAAAATTTCCTTAAGTTCCTGTGGAACTTTTGGTGCTTCAGTTTGTGGCCATTACCTCTAGTTCTGTTGGTGGCCACCAGTGAAAAGAGACCAGCACCATCCTCCTCAGTGCCTCCCTTGAGGTACCTCTAGACACTGCTCAGGTCCCTCTCAGCCTTCTCTTCTCCAGGCTGAACAGGCCCAGCTCCCTCAGCCTCTCCTCATAGGGCAGATGTTCCAGGCCCCTGATCTTCCTTGTAGCCCTGCGCTGGACCCTCTCCAGCAGCTCCACATCCCTCTTGTACTGTGGAGGCCAGAACTGGACACAATCAGAAGCAGCTCCCTGTTTGAACAGTACCTTGCAAAGATCCCTTTCCTGAGAGGACTCTCTTCTTTTTCCTGCTGTGGGAAGGATTCAAGTCTGGCTCCCAAAGAACAAAACCTGTCTGCCTCAGAAGCAATGGTGAGAGCTATCTCTTCTGTTTTCAAGTAGTCCTTGCAGAGCTGCCACCAGTACACCATGTAACTCATGAGAAGAACACACAGCTGTTTCCCCGGGAGTGTGCATAAGAGATCTGAATCATCAGCTGGAAGTACTTGTCACTCTTCAGTGTCTTTGCTTATTTAAGCATTTCAGGCAGGTGCTGGAGTAAAGCTGGCTGTAAAGCATCTTGCCTTTGGTGCTGATGATCCTTATTCTGGCTTAGATGGTAGCCTGAAGAGGCAATAGAGCAAAGGTATCATCTCTGTGAGCCACAGACATTCCAGAGAGAGTTGTCTCTATCTGAATTAGCCTTCTAGGCTTCCTTTATTGTAAGTAGAAAGAGATATCTGAGGATATATCTCTTGATATATCCTTCAAAATTTACTGAATGTTTAAAAGCAGTCAAGTGAGCAAACACCAGGAGGAGGAGGTTGAGCTATTCCTCTGGTAGTCAAGGGGATCAGACTTAGGTAGCAATTATAGATACATAAAGTCAGATGAGATTAACCCCACCTGCTTTGGAAGGTAGATTCTTTTAAAAATCATGTAGCCGTGTGGTAAACGTGTATCAAAATAATGTATTGAGACATTTGCTTTCCTGATTTTGGAATGGTTAAACTAGAATGTTTAATATTTTTTATGGAATTCTTTTGCATGAACAGATAGGAGGAAAAAAAACCAAACTTCTCAGTAGTTTGGGAATAGTAGCATTCAAAATATCATTCTTCTGCACACATTCTCAATCCCTAGGGTGAATCTGAGCCTAACTCCCACAAAACTCTTCCTGATTCATTCCACTACCAGCAGGGTGTGAATATTTCCTATGCAGTGCAAATAAGCTCTTGCAAAAGCCTATCGTGTCCTCTAGAAGAGGGTAAAAAAGGCACATTCATTTCAAGTTAAATATCAAACCCAATTCTAAACCTAAGAGCATCTAACTCCAAAAGTAAAATGGTTTTAGTTTAAAACTATCAGGTTGTAGGCTTGATAGATAGGTCAATGAAAATAAGGCTGTTTTCCATAGCACTAGTTGCATGAAATATTTAATTCTGGTCGGATGCCAGACCCTACGGCATTCTTGAAGGTGCAGGCAAATCAGAGGAAGGTCTGAGAGACCTGAGCTTAACAAAGCTGCTGTCTGAACCAGGGCTCTGGAATTGCATCGTTCGCTGTGACTCTTCTATGAGTACTTTCACAGTAGAGCATTGCCGTTTAAATAGAGACATCTTCTTTCTTGTCAAGTCATTTGTACTCCTTTTATTTTGAAGCCTTTTTAATAATTATTTTTGAAATTATTTTCATCACTAAAAACAAACTACTGTCTTTGAGCCAGAACGATTTTTTTTTTCCTAGAAGTGTGATTTCTGAGCCACTCTGGGACCCTGTTATACTAGACCTGTCCCTCATATTAATTAGCAATAGCTCTTTATTTATAAATGTAATACTGTGGTCCATCAATAGCCATGTGGCATCCAAAAGGAACATCTTGATTTAGCTAGTGC
This sequence comes from Tinamus guttatus, assembly GCF_059628265.1. Classification (NCBI taxonomy): domain Eukaryota; kingdom Metazoa; phylum Chordata; class Aves; order Tinamiformes; family Tinamidae; genus Tinamus; species Tinamus guttatus. Next base: position 3,821,551 of record NW_028288931.1, read on the forward strand.
TATTATGTAATGAAAAACAAGAAGTGCAGTTCCTAATACAGAAGAGGAGTTTGTAATACAGAAACAGGAGGCAAACAAGCAAATGCTAAAGGCAAGAGCTTGTGAGGGAAGGATCTGCCAATCAATCTGCTCTAACTAAGGAAAAAATAAAGACAAGGGTGGCTTGAACCAGGGCATTCTAGCAAGAGCATCACCTCACTTTTCTGGAGGAAAACGTGGAAAGTACCAATAATAGAACAGACATAGAGGTTTCCATTGGCTATGTCACCACAGCGTTTTGGGACAATCCCAATATCTGCATCTTTGAGAGCACACCAGCCTTTATCTCCATACATAGTCCCACTGCATAGCAGTGTACCTATGAGGGCACTGACTATATCCCATGGCTGTTGGACCTGCAAGGCCCCTTTTGCAACCCAAATAAGCCCAACTTTTTGGTACATGTGCCCCAATGCACTGTGTTTATACCTACCTCTAACAATAGCAGGGATTTCTTTCTACAAGTAATAGGTCATCTAATCCAATCTAAAAATCTGCAAGAGGGATATTTTTGCCTTGTCCAGAATTACTATACATTTCCTTCATCATCAGTGGAAATCTAACCAATGAATGCAGAATGGGTCTTAGAGAAACAGCTAAGAGAAAGAGAGAAATCATATCCTGAATGTACCTCTTTCTTTCCCTGGCTATGAAAGGTGTCCACAGTGACAGCCTCTGCTGTAAATGTTTCTGCCACAGTAGCCTGTAGTTAAGAGATGTGCTTGTCCCTAGCGGAGGAAGGAGAAGTGGTGAGAGGCTCTTGTGAAGCACCTTGTGACGTCTGCTCCCAAGATTGTGAGCAGGATGCTTCCCCTGGCTCTGCAGCAGCAGCATATCCATCCCTTCCTTCAAATCCACATCCAGACAGGAGTGGGAAGCACTGTGAGAAACTGTTGAAGCTGATCCATAGGGTCAGTACTGCTAAATCACCATGGACATCACACAGTGAGGACTGGCCATGGAGTACCAAGGGGTGGCTTCACCTCACTTCAGACCCACACGAGGGCCGTGACAGAGTGAGCCACTTGAGGGCCCAATAATAGTGAGAAACAGACCACATGCCTGTCAGTAGTCATAGGATATCGTAGAAATTACTAATTTTAAGTCACCCTGGCTGACATATCAGTGGAACTATGTCTTTGAAATTAAAATAGAAACTTAAGTATAGAGAATTTGGAGCATAAAGAGTTATAGTAGGTTCATAAATCTCAGTGTGGGAGATTTTGATTGCAAAAAAAGATCCAGATGTAGGATTCTTGTGAGCTACAACAAGATTTGCTTTTCATTTACATGGCCCAGGTATTGTCCAATGACATATTTGGGATCCATCATTTTGAAGAAGTGAGTTCTCTTTTCACCTCCATCTGACTCAAAACTGCTCCCTTGTCTTTAGAATTCATCAGAACATGTTCAAGGGAAAAGTCGGATTTTCACGTTTTTGTGAAACACAGCAGAAACCTGCAACAGCTAATAGAAGTGGGACAGTCCTTCCTTGCCTTATCCTGAGAGTTGTCCAAATGAGGGGTGAAGCCTGATGGTGAGTCAGTAGGGGATTTATACAGCTTTAACGCAGGAGACATCCTATTCACTAAACTGTCACTTAAAACCCATTTATTTTTCCCATGTCACTCTGCTGTCTTCCACCTACTATTAAATGGGAAAATGAAGATGACTACATCTGTTATTAAAAACACAAGACCTTAAGCTTCTAAATATGATGACCAATTTACAGGAATGCTGTATTTTAATCACTCTTCACTATGCCAGAAAAATCATTTCTAAAAGCCAGTTCTAGCTGCATTTACTGTCAGTGGAAGAACTGCAAGCCAACATTTTGTCAGATGTGCTAACCTTCACATGAAGAGTTGCAAACAGCTATACTTGAGGGGATCTGCTGAGGAAGGACCCCTCGGGTGAGGGCTCTAGCACAAGAGGAACCATCAGAGACGGCAATGCTTTTTGGAGAAAAAAAGAAAAAAAAAAGCAACATGCATCATAGGCTCATATTCTTCCCAGTGCAACCCCTTGACCCTTCTTTTAAAACCTTAGTGACTGATTCATTACAATTTACTTTGCTGCTCATACGTGAATTGCAGAATTATAGAATAATTTGGGTGGTAAAGATCTCAGGGGGTCATCTTATTCACCCTCCTACGTAAAGCAGTATCAGCTTTGAAGTTGGATTCATTCTAAAGTTAGATGAAGTTGCTGAGGACCTTGAGTGTTGAATATCTTCAAGGATGGAGCCTCCACAATCTCACTGGGCTGCTCTTCCAGTACTTTGCCACCCGCAGTGTGAAAACATTTTTCCTAATTGACTTTGCTATTTAGAAACCTGGAGATGGACACTCATATCCCACTTACAGCCTAAGCAACTGAACTCCAGACCGTTAGCTCTTTTCCAGAACTTCTTGTTTGCATGTAGTTATTGGAATCATAGCTTCCAACTCCTTTAAAGTCTCTGAAAAGCCCAACCAAACTGTGCTTTTTTTTCTCCAGTTTCAGAGCTTTTTTCAGCACAGACTACATGACATTCATGTAAATGATCAGTGTTGGATGGAACATGCTACCTTTGCTTCTTGCTGCGCTCTTTGGTAATGTCTGACACAGGCTTGAGTCCATGTGCTCTGACTCACTCAGTGGAAGAGATTGGGGAGCTCTTATAGCTGAAGCCCTCTCCTTCTCTGGAGACAGTCAAAACTCACCTGGACACAGTCCTGGGCAATGTGCTCTGGCTGACCCTGCTTGTGCAGGGGGAGTGGAACTAGGTGATCTCCAAAAGTTCCTTCCAACCTCAATCATTCTGTGATTTGCAAACTGCCTCACTTTAGCTTATCTGCCTGTGAGCAGGTTCCTTATGCAATATAGGACATCTTTGATATGAGACCTAGGTTTATCTCAGCTCTACTATGGCAGAGAACATCCCAGGCAATTGATTAGAGCCAGATTCTGGTGTGTTACACTTCTTATTGGCACGACCTGCTTATTACCAGTGAGAGAGATCAATCTATCTGGAAATGTAGGATCAGCCAGAAATTTTACAGCTTAGGCAGATCTCCGAAATCATATTTTCAGTCTCTGGGTTGCATAAGCCTATCCAGGCATATGGAGTGAAAGCTGAGAGTGGCCCCCACAAGATCTGGCTGGCTGAGTATCTATGGGAGGAGGGCAGTGAGCTGTGAAATGGGGCATGCCCTGCACCAGGTTTTCCTGGGACAGCTGGTGCCAACCCATCTCCTGGGACAGCTTCTCCTGCCAGGGGAGCCACAAGGCCATTCCATATCCCTGGCCAGCTGCAGAATTTGCCTGTACAAAGAAATAGAGCAATTCCCAGTCTGCTAGCTACTAGAGTCAGTGGGCAGCACCTGCCAAGGTTGGCTGAAAGGATGAGGAGGTTCACGGCAGGGTGTCACGGGGTCTCCTCTGCCACACGACATCTCTTCTGGCCTTTCTGCCCATTCCTGCCTGCTCATGTTGGCTCTGTTCCCTGCTTGACACTGGGAATACTTGCTGAATGGCTAAACAGCTCTGTGGATCACGGTGACAGTCTGTAAAAATACAATGACACAGATTAAAGGGCCACCACCTCAGGTTGCAGCCAAAGGCTTACGCCAAGGAAGAGCATGTGAATAGGGCACATAAATACAAATCTTTCCATAGAGCAATCCTGGTCTCTAAAAATTTGTGGTTCATGGACATCCTGAGCCAAAAGTGGCATCTCTCTATGCGGAGACCTTGTAGGGTTTTCCTAAGCATTATTTTTTGTAGAACTCAGATATTTGGTTGATACTGATTCATTCTGAGGCTAAAGGAACTGATAACACTTTTCTCTCAGAAAACTCCAGCATTATTTTATGTATTCTGAGTTTCTTTGGTTATAAATTGATATTACCTAATCCAAGCACTGCCCCAAGTCTTCAGACAGAAAAACAGCTCAGCTGTTTGGGAATTCTGTGAGCTACATCTGTGAGCCTGGGAATGATGATGCAAGTATCTTAACAAAGCAGCAGGAAATGGGAGAACAGGAAGATAAAGAAGGCAATCTGATGAGCAATTGCTCACCTTAAAACAAACAGTATTTAAAACTTTTTTTTTTCTTTTTCCTTTCTTTTTTCCAGAGGAGACTTTGGACTGCTTCCCACATCCTACAGTATTACCCTGTTCACTACAGATGACAAACTCAGTGACTGAACATACTGGACAGCAGGACCTCCTCCCTGCTCCAAGTGACCTTGTATGAAATTCCCAATGGCCTTCCTGGATGCTCCAAAGAGCATTTTCCCAATGATTTCCATTCTTTAGCTTGAATTTCCCAGCACAAGATACATTGTTCAGTCTTTGCAATCCAACAAACAACTCCCAGAGCCTGCTCTTTTCTTCAGGTGGGAGATTTGCACCCTAACACTGATTAGGTTCAGGGGATCACTTTTTCAGAGGCCTGATTTGTCCTTCTCTATTATTAGAACCTTAAAACCTGCTCAATTTTATCTTAAGAGATGTGTCTCCAAATATCATAAAGCAGAGAATGCAAATGATTGTGCCTAAGCTGTTTTGAGCAGTCTTATGTTGATCTCTGGAAGGATCTCACAAAACTGAGAGTGGCCAGATAGGTGGTGGATGAGCTGCAGGGTAGATAAATATAAGGGAGTTCATCCAACAAAAAATAATCCAGGCCTTGTCTATACATTGCAGAGCTGGAATAGGCAGTAAAGCGATTTTGGAAATATCATTGGCATCATCACTTTAGTGATTAGTGATGATTTTCAACTGACATTGAAATAGCCAACAAAATTTTGAGCATCATCAGGAAGGACATTGAGAAGAGGGCAGCAGCTATCGCCTTACTATATACAAAGCCTTGTTATACTCACGTCTTCATTACCTAAACTTTTCAGTTCTGGTCTCTGCATCTCAGGAAGGAACGGAGAAAGATTAAAATGTCTTAGGGGGTGATACAGCTGCCTTCTGAGGAGAGGCTAAAATTCAATTTGGATAGAGAAAGGGAGAGAGGGGATGTAATCAAGGTTTACAAAATCCTGAAGGGAGTGGATGTGCTGAAAGTAGAGCTGCTTGCCAAATCCTGTTGTACTAGAACTGAAAAATGCTTGAAAAATAGTTGGGGATTGATTTAAAACAGATGAGAAGTTCTCTATGCAGCATGTCATGGCACTGCTGGAACTGGCTGCCCAAAGAGGCTGTGGGAGAAGATGATGGCAGCAGATTTGGGGAGGAGCTGGGCATATCCATGGGCACCAGTCTATGAATGGATGCTAGAGGATGCAGGATGTCTCCTCCATTGTCCCGTACCCAACGGTCAGGGATCCTGGGTACCTACATGGGGAGCGGAGCACAGCGAGTGGCCAGTAGCATCTGCTCTTGCTACTGTTGGAGACAGAGCCCTGGGCTGGGTGGCCAGTTCATCTGACCACGTAGAGCATTTCCAGTGCTCTTATGTTTTGAGCCTTCCCAACAGTCCCTTTTATCCATTTTCCACTTATCTGTGAAGAGAATATTCTTTCTGCTCTGTGCTTCCTTTCTCCAGGGCTCTTCTCTCAGGCCTCAGTCACAGGCTACGTCTGAAGGGCCTACGTGATACAACCAAGACGTCATATCAGGAGCATTTCATTTAGCAGCAATGCCATTGTAAGCAATACCACTCTCTTGTTGGTTGTGTCACAATCCGGATTAAAAATAGTGCAGGAAAAAAGAAGGAACTCCTCAATCTATGCATTTGCACAAAAGTTGTACCAGCACTTCACTAAAGGCAGGGTGATGACTCATGTCGGTGGCTGAAAAGCAACCTGACTGATGCTAAAATGTTTGTGAAATTAAGGCTTTAAATGGAATTTAATTACATTTTGTGTTTTGCATTTTATTTTGCATAATATTTTATTAATTCCATTTAAAATTCAGTCTGGATCCTAAGGCCACAAGTCAAATTGGGAAACTTCTTAATGCGTATATTTCCTAAATAACAACATTTGTCTTAGAAACAACAGCTTCATGTAAACATTGACTCAAATTCTAATGCAAGCAACCAAAATCAAAGGCTACATAACTCCAAGATACTAGATAAACACTTAATTATGAGTAAAGAAAAATGCCCTGGATTTATTCAAAAGTTTAAAATCCTCTTAAATTTTTGTTTCACTTCAGTCTAGGTTGAATTTTCTGCCAACTTCTTGGATTGACCAAGAAATCAAAAACCTACTGTTGCCTGATGAGCTCTTGCTGATTTTTGTGCATAGGGTGTTATGCAGGATGAAATGTAGGCACGTTTTGGGGAATGAGTGCATTGGCTCTTCTTTCTTGTGGGTTGGGGCCACTATGGGAACCAGACATTAGACATTAAACATCAGTCTAGGATGTCTAGGAGAACGGACGACTCTGCAGCGTGGCCTATGTTTCTCACAGTAGGTATGCAAAAATATACAGAAAAGAGGCGACACGCGTGATACCTCTAGGTTTTCTATACATAGAGCGGATGAACTTTCCTATCTATGCTATAGATCCAAATATTTGATCATAGGTTTCTCTCCCGTTAGAAAACTGCTCTGCAAAACTCAGCACTTTCTCAGCACCCAGCAACGAAGCATCAGGTTCTTCCCTGACATATGTCTCTCAGAAAGCTGTGGATGCCCTTCCTCCAGCCTGATCCCAACACCGTGAGCAGTGCTGTGTGCCCCTGCAGTGCTTTGGCTCCTCTCAGCCCACGTCACCGTGATCCAGCAGGGCTCAGTGGCCCTGGCTCCAGGAGGAGGCAACACGATGGCCCGCAGACCCCATGCCTGCACAGGCAGTTCTCTCCTAAGGAAATGAGTCAGGAATGGCAGGCAGATGGATCCGAGATTCCTGCGTGCTCAACAGCAGGTTACTCACCAGCCCTGGAAATGCTGGGAAAGGGATGGCGAGAAGAGGGAGTCGGCAGTTCCTTTTCCTAGGTGTGTTAATGCTGCCTTCACCCAGCCCCAAGTGTCCAACAGTCCCTGGAACCAGGGCCACAGTAGAAAAGAGAAATGTTGCAGCAGGCAAATGCTATGTACAGTGGCTGCAAGCTCAGTATACCTATTTCCTAGAAAATTCTCTTTTGTGAACCAACTGCTGAATGGCTTGTATGTGAAATGGTGTTGTAGGGAGAGGAAATACGTTTTACTGGACCAATGGATACAGACTGGAGAAAGAGCAAAACCTTCAAGCATTAAAACCCTCCTGGGCTCTCTCTGTAGATGCCACCGTGTGCAGCTCAAAGGAGTGAGCTGAGTATTTCTCATTAGGGATCTTCTCACTTTTCAATGTTCAGTTCAAACGCATGTGGCATGGCTGGGGCAATAGTGTTTTATATGGATTCATGCACATTTCTCTGACACATCTTCTCCTGTTCAGGGTAAATGCAGATATTCCAGTTTCAGCAGCATGGAAAAAACCAAAATTGCTTCATTTGGGGCCAACTCAAATAATTTGTTTGATCGCAAATACGAAGTTTGCCTTTTAGGTGAGTGCCAGGGTGGATGCATAGGTGGATGGAGAGAGGGGGTTTGTTTGCTTCCTTTCTTGATGCAGTTCACTTTTCATTTAGATCAATTTTTAATTAAAACTATCATTTGATAGCAAAAAATGTAAAAAGCATCATTCTGAAAATGTCAAAAAGAAATGCTGCTATTTCAAAATGTCAGGGGAAAAAAAAATCACTTGCCATGCTGAGGCTCAGGAAACTATTCCAAGAAAACTTTTTTTTTCTCTGCTTCAGGAGGTGGAACAATTTAATGCTTAATTTTCCCTTTGAAGTGTCCAGTCTGGGACCCAGTGCCCCATGCTGGGAGGGGAAGGACCTCGTTCTGAACTGCACTGCCCACATCAGAGCATCTCTGTGTACCAAACAGGAGCGCCTTGCTTTGTGCCATCCACAGGGGCCAAGAAAATGTGATGCTGGAAGCTTGTACCTGGGAGATTTACCTCCAAGACATGGGAGACCAGCAAATGGTTTCATGAATGAGCTCTCTGTGTGCAGGGAGGTTGTTCTCGAAGCCAGGACATGTAACACCTGCAGGGTCACCAGTGTGGGGCAGGTATTTCCTCTGGCCGTATCTCTCTGATGATCTGATAATCCTACCATCATAGCCAAGAAACCCAGGAGAGCTGCTGTCCACCAGCCCTGCTTTGCAATTCCACCACCACACTGCAGCCATCCAAACCATCATCTGCAGCACCTCTGATTTTCTGCCTTCCGGGAGAACTGGTGTCCTCGTGTTGAAGGATGATGTAACGAAGCTCAGCTTGAGAACCTGTGGCAAGGGAATGGGGTTTTTATTGTGTTGAGCTTGTCTGAATTGATTTTGCCCAATCTAAAGCTCAGTCTCCCACAGTTAAGAGCACTGTCACGGTAGGTTGGACAAGTCTGAGCTGGAAGTGACACTGACTATAAATCCCATTCTGTCTCTCTTGTTCTCTTTGCTGGGCCACAACGAGACAGGTTTTGGAGAGGTATTTAAGAGTCGACAGTTATTGTGGTGAGATCTTCAGCTTCCAACTCTTGCTGCCTCCACTTCTCTATGTATCTCAGTCGAGATTGCTGCTTACTGTCTGTGCTTCCTCGCTGGGGTATCTCATAGCTGCACTCTGTCTTTCTGTCAGGACACAGAAGAGGAATGGTATATGTGATGTGCCATACCTTGATGCCATCCTCATGTTACTGGAGTGCAGATCCTCTACTGAACTTATCCGCATGCGGTTTTCATACAAATGACTCTTTCCTCAGTGTTTACCAATTCCATTCCTTAATAACCAGTGCAGCAACAGGTCTTTGCCCTAGTATTTCTTCTAGTGCTTTCATACACAAACATTTCCATTCATTCTGACCAAGCTTCATATTTCTATTAAAAATCTTCTAGGATGTGTTTTGGAGCTGCCCAGACCCGTTTTTTTCAGTGTCTTCTTGGTCAATTTACACTTCACTGATCAACAAGAGATCAAAGCCCCTTAGCCAGGCTGGAAAACTCTTGTGTCTGACTCAAAGGGCACTGACCCACAACCTTTGCTACCACTGGGTCTTCAGAGGTCATTTTATTCAAAGCAGCCCAGATTTACCCTTTATTTCAGCTTCTGTCATGGCTCAAACAGCTGATGACCTGTGACTTGCAAGCATTCAGTCCTGGAGCAGCTTAGTTGTGTGTTCTAGCAAGTTTTGCCTTTAAGTGAAAAGTAACACTGTTTTCTGCTTGATGCATTCCCTTGTCACTTCTTTTTACAGCAGCCTCTATTAAAGCTTCAGCTTTAAAAAGTGTGTATTATAGCCCATGTTTTATAGTTTTAAAAATTAAACAGGATAGCTATGAGTCGAGATAATCCCACTCTAATTCTCATTCTTCCATTAGCAATGTAGGAAACCCAAAGGACATGCAGGGAGCACTTTCAAACCCAAGTTTTTCCAGTGCTTTTAAATCTTTATGAAAATATGAGCATTACCCTGCTGTGCCCAGCAGGAACCTGTGGACTTTCCTGGACTTCAAGAATTTATGTGGGGAGTGCTGAGTTGGGATTGGTGATTTCGTCAGCCAAAGAAAACAACAAATCCATCATTTGAGATGCCTCAGTCTGGGCAAATTGAAGCCATTTTGCATGCATGAAGACACAACGTGATTCATGTGTTTCACTGTCTGCCTTCAGGACAAGGGGTTGCAAACTGAAGAGGGAAGCCCAGCTGGTCTCAGCAGTCCCACACAGCTGAGAGTTAGTAAAACTGCCTCTTAGCACAAGACTGGGAGGCTGCATTTGCATTTCCTTGGCATATTAAGGTAAAACAGCTAAAGCAGGCAGAAGCAGAAGAGGATGGTATGGATTAAAGGATCAGATGGAGGGAATAACCGTGATTCTGGAGACCACAGGAATCTGCTTCCACCGCAGGTCAGCTCAGGGAGGTGTTAGTAGCTGACTCCCATGCGTTTTCTTTGGAGCTGGCTGACCTGCAACCTGCACCAAAAAGGGAACTGGTACCACCTTTCTCTGAGAGGCTCTGCGCATCTCATAAGCAGGGCTATGTGCAAACTGACATTATTTGTAAAACTGTTATACATATTATCCCTTCACTGCCTCCTGCCACACATGATCCTATTTCATCCCGGTGGCACAGACATCCTCCTACGCCCACACACATGCAAATCTTCCCAATCTTCATCAAGTCAAAATGTTGCATTTGTTTCTCAGAAAAAAAGAAAGACACAACGAAGACTGATGATGTCCTGCATGGCTTCCTCCTTCCACTTCTGAGACATATTCACAGAAGTTCTCAAATGGCTTAATCGGGTGACACCATCCATGTATTTTTCTAGGGAAAGATTTCTCGTCTGGAGAATTTTGATAATAGTAATTGCAGTTGAATATACATACACTTTGAATTTGGGCTGAAGGCTGTAGAGGCAAAAAATCACAAATTTGGAGTTGGATACTTGAATGGTTTCTCTGTCATTCAAGCCAGTGGCCTCACAAGAAGTCCTGAGTGACAAGATCCTGAGCAAGGTACTGGGACTGGTCCCTTCTGACCCCTTCCAACCTGAATGGTTTTATGATTTATTAAACAATCCTTTATAAACTGTAGAATAAGCTGTCAGATATTTTTGATAGACTTTTGAATGCAAGCCAGAATTTTCAGAGGCCAAATACTCATTGAAGATATTTCAATGAGTGCTTTTGGGGAGTATTTATGTCCTTGAGCAGGAACATTCAAACCTTGCAAAGAGAAAAAGGGTACAGAATGCACAATATGAGCAACCAGCTAAAAATGTACTGTACTGCTAGCATACAAAGAAACCAATCAGATCTAGTCTCACACAGCATTTTTAATCCAAGTGAACCACTAACACCCAAATAGCATTTCTGGCCCTCTTAACTGCTCATCAAGCACTCGTGAAGGGGGTCCTGCTCTTGACTTAGGTGTGAGGTTTCAGGCTGGCTTAATCTCTTGCCATCACTGTCTGGTTCTGCTGCCCCTTCCTTTGCATGAACACAGATATTGCTCTGCTCCTGCCACAAGCCAGGGTACGAGCCAAAGCAACAGAAAACGATTCCCTTCTTTTGGATAGGATTAAATCATTATCATTGAGGTACCTGAACTGGCTTTCCCAGGGATGGAAAGAGCAGCGGTGCTGAGGAGGGAAGCAGGAGCCCGTATGGGCAGGATGGAGGTGGGAGCAGCCCAGCTGTGCTGCCAGCAGCCGGATGGCTCTGCTGGATCTTCAGAGAAAAGCACCCAGGGAGGCTTCAAGGGTGCTTGGAGTGATAAAAGCACCCAGAGAGGCTTCAAGGGTGCTTGGAGTGATGCAGCTTTCTCAGCTGGAACATGTCCTGCCAGTCCATGGTTAAGGCTGCCCAAGATCCATGTCTAGGTAGGCTGCAAGGAGAGAAGGTCTCTGATCAGCAGTAAGTGTTTGAGAGGTAAATAACATTGTAAATCACAAACCCTAGGGATTTAGCCAAATGCTCCCACAAGGACTGCACTGCTATTCATTTCCTTCTGAAATGGTGCACTACTAATAATAAATATTTCCAGGTTAAGGAAAAAAACAATGCAGCCAAATACTGACAGGTGATGGGGAGAGGAGGGAGGTCTGCTGCCCTGCATGTACTTCTGGTGTGAGAGGGAAGAGCTTGTCACCATGAGGACCACAGCCAGGTTGGCACCTGAGCCACATTAGGAGACAGACTGGGTTCGCTCTGAAGTTGTTATCACTTCTCAAGAGAAGAGAACACATTGTGGAAACGCTGGTTTGCTGTTAAATAATATGCATCCTAATATCGTTGCCCCTGATGAATCGCCAGTAATTAGTGGCTGTGCTAATACCATCACCTCTGATGAAATGAGGGATTCAAATCCATTTTCTTGCTGTGGCTTTCCTTGGTTTCTGAAGCTGCTAGATTCAAGCCGTGGGTGTGTGTGGCTGTCCTTCCTCAGCTGACTGCTCAGTCCTGCTGCATTTCAGCTGGCTAAGGCTGCTGGGCTCCGTGCACGTAAGCAACACAGCACAGGGCAGCACGTCCATGCAGCACCGGGTACTGCGGGTCAGTGCTCTGCAGCTCTGGGTAATGAAAGGAGCCTCTGTCCAAAGCGACCAATCTTGCATCACCATCACCTTGCAATCCTGCAAATGAAAGCTGAATCACAGCATGACGAGTTTCCAAGACTCAGGATGGTTAGAAGACCCATGTGAGGATAAAGACATCTTGGAATGAGGGACGTTGTGCAGAGAGAAGTGAGATTTGCTCTTAGGGAAGGAAGTGGTAGGTTTCCTCAGGTGATGTGTTCATGGTCACAGGATCAGGCAGGCTGATGAGAGAAAGGAAAGATTCTTGGCACAAATAGCACTGCTTATTTTACCCTTTTACCCACTTTAATGGAAGGCATAAAAGCCTCATGTGGGGCAAGAGGCGTCTAAAATCCATTCCATCTCCACTTAGCTGAGTGGTACACCCAGCTTTGTGGCCCAAAGTCCTGGCTTGCTGCTTACAAGATTGTTGTTTCGTTATTTCTGCTTTGAAAGTTCAGTTTTTAATATTTTTCGCATTCATGATTTCAGAAGTTTATCTGCTATTGCTTGGACCTCTTTCCCAGCAGCAGTTTGTCAGCAAACCCATGAAATTTATACTGGGAGAAAGGAAGAGCTCAAACACAAGGTGAGAGATCTTACTGGTGATGTAGAGCAACTGATGGTAATCCCAGGAATGCAGGCTGGGGAAAACTGCCAGTGAACATCACAACAGAGTGACAGGTGATAAAAACAGCAGTTGAATTTAATTGGCAGTAAATGCAAAAGTGACAATTCTGAGCATCCACAACGAGTGTAACTATCTATTCACACATTATTTGGTGGGGGGGCAGTTTTCTGCAAAAAAAAAAAAAAAAGCAGCTTTGTGCTCAACTGTAATTCAAAATCAAATGTTGGAATTGCTGGTAGAGAAACAGAACAAAACACGTCACACGTGTCACCTTTTTTTTGTGTATGCACATGGATGCTGAGGAGAAGGCTTTGGCAATCTCATTTCAAATGGATACAAGAGACTACAGAGAAGGGCATGGGATGAGCAGCTAAGGGGAGGTTAAGCAGTGTGACCTTTTCTTTTTTCCTAGTCTTCAAGTCTAGGAATTGTGGCACCCTGATGAAAGTTAGGTCTTGGAGCTCAGTCTTGCTAGGTAGATCTTTGAGAAATTTGTGATTGATTTTCCATGTGCTACTGTGTTGTGTTAGTGTAACACCGTAGCTGGAAATGCTAGGAAGGTGACTATGAACAGGGCATTCCTGGTAAGTCACTTCAAGGTGTTCTAAAGAAAAACTATCAAACTATCAGGTAGTCATACTGCATTATCTTCCTTCAGCTTGGCAGCAAAACAAGTATTTATATTGCATAAAATGAAGAGGCAGCATTACAGAAAGTTCATAAGCAGCAAATACTGGAAGGTTTGTATCCATCTCACAGCATCTCCAACCGAGGCTCTTACTTTTTGTTAAATAGAGATTTGGCTTTTGGTTGAAACACTGGGCACTTTCCTTAAAATCTGTCTCACTGGCAATCTGTGAGCAAACAGGCTTCAATAAACTTTTATCTGATTCCTCCACCTGCAGGAATGGACATGTCTCTTCCTCCCACAGGAAATGAAAAAGAACATTTTGAGACAAAAAGATGAAAGCCAGACCATGAGCAAGATCAAAGACAAGATGATACCATGAGTGTCCTGTGTAGAGCCCACGGCAGCGCCAGAAAGAACAACATCACGCAGCAACTAGCAAACAGCAGCCCTGCTTAGTTCCTCCTGGGTTTCAAAAGAGCCAGCACTGTCCTGGGGACATCATGTCACAGAGCAGAGAAAGGGAAGGAGCAGCAGCTGGATTGTGGCTGTTCTTTGGGTAACGTCAGGTGGGAAAGTAGAGAAAGGCAGGAATAAGCAACACAGCTGGACCTAGAGTCTGATGGTGACGAGGTGATATTGTAACCTGAGCTCTATGTCTGAAGTAATTGATCCTAGAGATTCCTTTCAAGGCTTCTTTGATTAAAAAAAATAGAATCATAGAATCCTTAAGGTTGGAAGGGACCTCTAGAAGTCATCTAGTCCAACCCCCTGCACACGCAGGGTCACCTAGAGCACGTGGCACAGGGCTGCGTCCAAGCGGGTTTGGAAGATCTCCACCTATTCTAAGTTTTCTTAGAAATGATCTCTAACTAGTCAGGTCTCATGGCCTGGAGCTCTTGCCTCTGCATTGACCTTGCAGGCCCGTCAGACCCGGCTCCTCATGAGGGAAACACTGTGGCTCCCCCAAGGAGCATGTGGCCAATGCCACTACATGAGCTGTGGCTGGGGGGACCAGCTGGATCAGAGCTACAGAACTGTGACAGTATGAGGATGGGATTCGGGAAGATCCCATCTCATCTGGAAGACCAGATATGTCTCATGTCATAATGGCCACGGTGAATTGCATCATCTAGCCCAGCAAACTTCCTTCTAACACTAATCTGTTGGATACACAGAGATTTTACATAATGATCTCCAGAGACTCCTAGAGAAAAAGAATAAAAAAATAATGTTCCCAATACTCCTCCAGCATCCAACAATTGCGTAGAAGGGACCTCTTGAGTCAAAGGTGGTGTTTTGTAGGTGACCTGGGCTGGAATGGTTGTCTCCAGGAACTAATCTCAAGGAAATGTCCAACTGAAACTGGGCCTCTATGTAGCCAAGAGTGCAGAGTCAAGAAGAAAAGATTGAAACAGCCTATTTCACAGACTGATAAGAGAAGAGGAGCCTTGGTTTCTGATCTCTGGATTACTTCCATTTTTTTTAGTGTTTATCTAATGATTATCCTGGTTGTCTGGAAGGAAAGTAGTGGTAAAAAAGAGTGTTTCCTTCCATATAAATTTTCACTTCAGAGATACAGTGCTGCATTTCATTGTAAGCCTAGAAAGCTAAAGAAGCTGCTTTGTCTAATGACCAAGTTCAAATTTAGCTTCCAGAGGTTTTATAAGCATGTCCAGAAGCAGAAAGAACCAAGATGTATTGGTCTTCACCCAAAACAGGCAACTTCAACCTTTCCAACCAACTTCAACCTGCCCCACTCTGCAGCAGATCCACATTTCTCCTAGTCTTCCTTTTGTATTTTAAAATCATTTGAAATACCAAGCGATGTTCCCAACAGAAATTTTATTCCTGTGCTGTTCGTCTTGTCAGCAAAGACATCTCAAAGGTCATTGTCCTCCTTTAAACGTCTTGGACCTTTTTTTTCTGTTTTCTTTGGACATTCCAATGAACTTGGTTGTCTTTTGGAGTTGCATTGATGAAAAACATTTCAAGAATACCAGAAAAAAACAAAACCGGAGGCCTCTAATGGAGCCCTACTGGTCTTACTGACTATAAGACTCATTCATTAAATACTAAAAACAGGGCTGTGAGTACAAGAAGTCCAGAATGTTTCTCGCAGGTGGGTGAGTCTCATGATGTGCTGTGAAGAGAGCTAATCTCTCATTTTCCCTTGCAGAGAAATTGGAGATGCATTTGGAGCCAAATTCAGAGCATACTGCAGCACTTGTGCCAGGAGTCGGCTTGCATGAGTCAGGGCTCCCTTCTGGCTTGCTGGGCTCTATCACGGTGTTATCAGGGGGAAGTCTGGGGGCTCTGGAGCTGCCACATCTGGTGGTGGTTTGGATTTTCTTCTCCATGCGTTTGGTTACAATAACAAGGAAAGCATCCTCCCATGAAGGACTACTTAATAATGAAACTCCTGCAACTCCGTCAGAAGACGCCAGACCTCCCTCTGAGCTTGGAGCAGAGCTTCAAGGACCCTCCAACCCACCCTAGGAGTCCCCAGTGCCCTTGTGGCCTTCAGGCTGGGCTTTCACCACATTCCTGGTGGGAGTAGATCCCTGGCCCAGCATCACCACAGCCATGACCCAGCCCACCCCCTCGCCCAGACCAGGAGGGACACAAGAGGCTCTGATGACTGGTGATGGTATAATGATCTTGGGGAGGGTGTGGGATGAGTTCAGGGGCCTGGGATGGAGGTGAAGGTCTCTGAATGGTGTTACAGTGGAGCCTAGGGATGGTGAAGGGGTGAGAGTGAGGGGTTAGGTACAATGATGATCTCACTTTAGAAATCCCTGAATTTGCCCTTCAGGATCTGCTCAAGCACTCCATGGCCCCATGGCTGCTCAAAGGTAACAGCCTGAGGTGTGTCACACAGGACAGTCTGTGGCAGATGGGGTCTCTGTGAGGGGACCAAGTTTCCTAGCACAGTTACAGAAGGAATACTGAAAGCAGTGAGAAGAAAAAGGTGAGGGAACTCAGGGATATCTGCTCACCATTCTGGGATGTGAAGGATGTGAAGACAGATCCTGGGAACCCCTTTTCCAGTATCTCTTGACCAGCAGCTTCCACACCCAAGGGGGACAGGCAAGGAAGAAAGACCTGCAGCTGAGGGTTACTAATGTGAGCAGAGCTGTTATGGTGAGCTGGCATTTTTGAGTATGGTCCCTATCTTCTTCCCCTGTGTCTTCCTGCCATCTTAGGAGACATTTTAGGGTCTTAAGTGTCATTCAGTTAGGTCCCTTGCTGGCGCTTTGTGCTCTCAAGCACTGACTCCTGAAATGTTCTTCAATTACTGGCATAGCCGCTCAGATGTAAGTCCATGCCAATATAGGAGTTAATACAAGAAAACAGCAAAGTTTATTTAACAAATCCAGTTCACGAGCAGATGATGGCACAGTGGCCATCACCTCTAGGGAAGGAACAGCAGTGTCAGACATCTGCTGTGATGAATAAGGTCATGTCCCTGGGCTGGCTACAAGAGACGATGCCATAGCACAACTTCGACAGGACTCACTGCAGCAAGCATTTCTTTTCTGGCTGTGTTTTAAGAGGATGTGACAGTAAAAGATAGGATATTGGCAATATCTTTGTGGCAGTCCATGGAGTGGAGACAGCCTGCCCCTGAAGCATATCTGGATTGATTTCTTATTTGTCCTGGAAAAGTATCAGTGTCCAAAGACGACATGAATGGTCTTTGTCAAAAACTCAGAAGAGACTGGAGGCTGCAGAGGAAGGACTGCACTTGCTCCGGGTAGGAGTGCACTTATGGGTCAGAGTAAAGACCCACCTCCCCAGGGAGGGAGGTGGATTTCCCAAAATGAGGTTTCCCTCTTGTGTTGCAGATGTGCTGGCCCCAGGAAATCGGAGAGATTGGACTGCATCAATTGTGGCTGTGGGGACTGAGCTATGGTGAAGGTGCTGAAATACAGATGCGGCACCAGAGGATACTAAGTTTCACTGGGTCTTCTGGCGACTCCAAGGTTTCCTCTACCCACCGCCTGGTGCTTCAAGGGACCCTTCCCACTCGCCAGTTTCTGTGCATGAATGTTCACCATCCCAATTCATAGGTTCTCCCAAGCTTGCTGTGGAACATTGTGCATAGGACTCCCGGTCCTGCAGTTTCCTTCACATCTGCCTCTTGTCATTTCCGCCTCTTTCATGCTCAGCCATGTCCCTATTGCACAGCTTTCTCTGTCTCTGCCACCAGCCTTCATTGCCTCTGGAAGGACAGTTTCTCTTACCCACACAAAAGATGATGGGGATCCATCCAGACATCCAAGTTGAAGGCTACAAGGTGGGCAGGGAGTGCCAATTCTTTCAAAGCTGCACCAGGCCAGGGAACAAGTTTTGGTACTTCCTAGTGGAGACCTTGGTTAAAGATGGAGATTGTCCAGTTGCGTTGTTCACTAACTGTTCCCTTCACCCACAAGTCCTCAGGCATTTGGGTAAGTGTAAAGGAACAGGAGTGGGATGCTGGCATGTGCCTACTGATTCATAGTTTCCAAAACACCTTCTTTGCCTTTGGAGATTTATAAGACACTGAGAGGTGGGTAATTTCAAGCACTACAGCCCATATACCAGGGGCCTGTGAGAACACTCCAGGGAGCTACTCCATAATCTTCCAACAAGAAACTTAGAGCTCGCAGGCTGAGTCAGCTGAAAGGAAGGAACATCTGTTCTAAACAATCAAACCCAGTCTAATCTGCCAAAATGGATGTTACAAAGAAGGTTTGGTCACCACTGGCTGCACCTCTGGATCCATGTGGACTGGCAGAAGACCAAATGCCTTCAGAGCAGCCCCGGAGAACATGGTTTTGGCAGAGGGCAACTGCTTTTCTCCATTGCTAGCACCCTCAGAACATCCAATCTTTGGCCAGCAGGGAAGATGCACCAGTGAGCACTCACACACGTCCCTGCGTCCAGGTTCAGACAGACCCTTCCAAGCACACCGACTGGCCTTAAGACATTTGCATGGTAGGATAAAACAGGAATAAGCTGGGGAACCTGCATTTGCAAATGCTGTCTAAAGCTCTGTCCTTCACTACTGGTAGATCATTCCTCTCCATTTCAGAGGACATTGATAGACCAACATCAAAAACACCAGCAAATCAATGTGGATCCTCTGCAAAGTGACTAGTGCCTTCCCATCGCTAAAAGAAAGTTTAAGTTTTTATGGCATGTGGTTGGTCTGAGAAAATTCAATGTCTTGTTACTGTGTCAACTCTGTGTACAACTCTGTCTTTCCATATAAATCTCTGCTCTAATATCTTCAAATACCTTGCAGTCACTAATGAAATGCAGAAAGAAATAATTAAATTTGTGCTCTATTCTGTTACTAAAGAAGGCCGGAAAGCATTATAAAAATCAATACTTTTTTCAGCTTGCTTTTCCATTAGAAATTCTGTCTATGCAGCTTTTCAGCTTTTCTTGGAAGACAAAGGTCAATTAGAGAGTTGTTTAGACTGTAATCATAGAGATTTCATGCAAATGAATCACAAAAATACCCTCTCCAGATATTTTTGGCCTGTAAGGTTTAGTGATAGTGAACTGAATCTGGTTTTCAGATATGAGCAGCTTTCTTAATCATTGTGTTATTTCTGCTTCAGAGATCAGTTTTACCCATTTGCAGTTGAAGAATATCTATATCTAACTTCATCTGTCTGTGATTTCCCTGAGCAATCAGACACCCAGACAACAGATTCTTTGCAACAATGTCCAAAAGAGGTCGTTTTTACCTCTCCTTTCCCAAAACATTATAATTGCTACCCAGAGACCTTGTTTTGGCAACCGAAGTGTGATTTAGATGGAACTGCAGTACCTAAATCTAAAAAAGAAAAAAAAAAATCCCTCCATTGACTGTACCTGGCAATGGAGACACCAAAAACACTGTGTGCTTCCCTGCTAAAGCCCAGAAACCCTCATACTAGGACATCTATGTTTGAAGTTATGCCAGAAGGAAGCAAAGGGCTTAGAAATACAGAGCTCCACATATAGACACAAATAGCTGTATTCTGCCCTTGTTTCTGTTGCCTGTGTGGGTGATGCGAAGTGGCTTTGCTGTTGTCAGTGGCATGTGTCAGCACGTCAGACTCGAGTACGTCAATAGGCCCCAAGAGGCCCTGTGGTGGGAGAGCTGATGCAGCAGTAACATCTAACCCTAAATCTGAGGAAAAACCAGACAGAAGTGATAAAACTGCTGTGTGACCCCTGGGTTCAGAGCACGTGGCGCAAGGTGAGTGATCACAGGACACCTCACACACTGGGCAGCACTGGCATCTTCGGTGGGGTAAAAAATAAGTTGTGACATTGCAGCTCAGGGAGATAGATCTCACCTTCTTGATGTTTTATATGAGGTTATTGATGAAAAGATAATGTTGGTCCTCTCGAAAACCAGGAGAGCTGCCATCATGAGGAACATGTTGGAAGACACAGGACTTGGACACAGGGCTTCAGGTGTGGCCTCACCAGAGCTGTGTAGAGGGCAAGAACCACCCTGAACCCACTGGCAACCCTCTTCCTAACGCACCCCAGGACACCATTGGCCACCTGGGCCACAAGGGCACATTCCTGGCTCCTGGTCTACTTGTTGTCCAGCAGGACTCCCAGGTCCTTCTCTGCAGAGCTGCTCTCCTGCAGGTCAACCCTCAGCCTGTCCTGGGGCATGGGGTTATTCCAGCCCAGGGGCAGGACCCTGCACTTGCCTTTGCTGAGCTCCATGAGGTCCTCTCTGCACAACTCTCCAGCATGTCCAGGTCCCCCCAGCTCAGGCCTCTGGTGTCTCAGTCACTCCTCCACCTCCATTTCAAAGACACTCATCTTCTCACATTAGTGTAGTCAAAAGAAGCTAATTTTGCTATTCTAAAAAATAAAAATAATAATAATAATAGAAAAAAATCTAGAGATATGCTCAATTTTCAGAAAAAAACCCCAGCAGAAAGGAACAGGCTCCCAATATACAAGAAGTAGGAACAGCCAGTGTTTGCTTCCATATGGGATTTCATCCCACATTGCCTGCCATGGGAATAGCAGAAGTGAAGCAAGAAACTTTGAGTTAAACCTGTGAGGAACAGTTGCAGTGAGATTAACATCATTAATCAATAACGCCGTTAGTGCTATCAGGAGAACAAGGATAAACACGTAGCAGCACAAACTTCACAGCCCTGCACGGTCTCACATTTGTTAACAGCCGTGGGTTAATGCAGGTTGTGAGCTGTGTGGAGCAGAGGACAAGGGCAAAATACAGTGACCAAACCTGGACCTGCCTCCTCACAGCTCAGGGGTAGTTGGTGCCATGGCTGGGTGCTGAGAACAGCCTTAGCTTGGCCAGGACCATGCTGGGGAGCAGGTCAAGGCGAGCTGGGTCTCTGCGTTTCCTTTTTGGCTAGTTATCTGGCAAATACGAATGTGTTTGAATACACTCGAAGCTGTGTGTGAAATCAGGCTAAGTCTGCCAGTGCTTTCACTTGAGCTGAGATTACTGAAGCAGACCGAAGACCGTGTTCTCTGGGTATACTTCACAGTAATATACATCAGCTTCACCCAGTACCCTGCTATCTTCACCCAAACGATTCAATCCTCCAGATACACCTTAAGCACCAGGTGTCCATATTTCTGATGTGCTGCTCCTTTCTGAGCAGATCCACCCTGTAACTCACCCTTTGAGGCAGGGCTGCACTCCATGCCACCGAGTTCCTTTACTGTGTCTAGAGACAGGATCCCTCATTCGGATGCAGACCCACCACCTCCATCTCTGCACCCACTCCAAAGGGTCCCCCTTTCCTACACATGCAGCCAGCACATGTCCCCTCCACAGGGTTATAACAGATACTGAGAGACATGTAGTCACCTTTTCCCCCTCATCAGCAGCACTTGTTACTTTTATAGCCACTTTCTTCGCTAATTCGACCATATTCCTGGCTGCCCAACATACAGCCTGCTACAGAAAAGCAGCAGCATCCACCAGGGAAAAACAGGCATTTCTAGGCAGAAATTGTTTTGGCCTCTTGAGGACTCTCGTGTCAGGAGGAGGTAGATCGTGTCCTGCAAGTGCCTCTTTCTCCCATGAGGGCTACAGAGGGTACAAGTAACAAGCTCCGATACAGAGGATAATATCAGAGTCTCGATAGCTCAAGTGGACCCAAACAGAACCAAGTAAATGATGAAAAGAATGAAAATGACAGGGGACCTCCTTCCTCAGGACAAATCTTTCACTGATTAGTCATATATGGGGCCAATGACCATTTTTTCTTTACAGGGCTCCTGTCCTGAAGCTCAGAGTTGTGACTCTACTATTTGTCTCCAGGGAAAGGGCAGAGGGCTTCCTGCCCAATGCAAGAAGGACAACACTTCCTTCTGTCACTGCTGATGGAATGATGCTACTGCAGCATAGCCCAAGGAACATCTAAGATATTTTCCCAAATATAGCCCTCAGTAAGCATCCTAGCTTTATATCTTCCTTTTTCACTTCAGTATGACCCACCTGACTTACCTTTACCTTGCTCTCACAATAAATTCACCTTTTCTATCATACTGCTCTCCACCCTGGTGTTTCCTCTTCATTCTTTGTACATTCATTATCCCAGTGCCAGCAAGATAACAGGAAGCACCTCCACTAAATAGGGTCCTCTCATTTCCAGAGAAATCTTCAGTTTGTCCAGATAATTTTAAAGCACATTTCATGCCAATGTCTCCTGGTTCCCTTCCTGTGGAAAATTTCAGATCAAAAGGGTGACCTTCCAGACGCAAGGGTGGTTATCTAAACCTCAGAGAAAAGGCACACAATGGGGAGCAGAGCTGCTAGTTTGCTGAGTTATTACATAGCTTCAATCACCTTTGCTGCCTTTCTCTAAACTCCTTCTGGTTCTAGTTAAATCTTCTCCGAGATGGAGAGAACCAAGTTGCACACAGCATCACTGTACAGATATGCTAGGAAAATACAGAGCATTTTATCTATTTTCACACAGTTGCTCTTTAATAAATCAAACACTACTGCAGTCAGTTTTGTTACTTCACTGTCCTTGGACAAATATCACAATAAACACGAACACTGTGTTACTATACACCATTACTACACTGTAAACACAAAATACTACACTGGGCCATGTTGAAAGTTCACTTCTCCACTTGTGAACTCCCCAACTCAATCACATACAGTATCCCAAAACTTAGCTTGAGCATCACACATACACCTGTACAGGGGTAAGCCAAGTATCCCTTACTACTACTTTTATGCTTTCAGCCTTTCCAGTTTCCCTCTGCATATTACAATCATTTATTCTAGTACTATTCTTTTAGCTTTGAGGTCTGTAGCATCATTTCAAAAGGCTCTGTATTATTTGTTGAGTCTCTTATTGCTCTAATTTGACTTCAGCAGTGCTGCCATGTGTTAAGGAAATGCTACACAGACGGTGCAGAGTCTTGGTGTTATACACCATACATCCTGATATGGACACCTGATTGACTCTCTTCCTCCCTCCCATAGCGTCTGATACACTGTAATATACCTGTTCATAACCTCATTAAAAACTAGGCATTTCGCTTTCCTTTCAGCCTCTGAGAGAAATAATAATCCCTTCGCAGGGATGCTGGACATTAAAAAAGAATTATCACTGCTCTTATAACTAAGGAATTTGGATAAGAGTCTCACCTGGATGCCTCTATCTTGCTGGCTAGTAGAGATGCCTGTTGCCAAATCAATTAAGCATTATACAAAACCCCAGCAGATGCCTGTGAGCTCCAAGCGCACACACTCTGTTCACAATCTTCTGCTGCTTCGTACTTATCTCCTCCTAAAGCAGATCTGACAATTTCTGCAGCATAAGCAGCAGGAGATTTCCTGTCTGCAACTATCCTTTCATTCCTGCAGTGCAGGAAATCACAGCTAACACTGCTCCATTAGTGCCTTTATCTCCCAACACCTGCAGCTTCCTCTACACCAATTAGTGCGAGTCAGCACAAGAAGACAAAACACCCAGGGCAAGTTACAAGCACCTGCCTGGGATTAGCGCGAGCAATTGAAATACGACTTAAATGCCTCGCTAAAAGCCATAAAAGACACCCCAATTTTGGCTTGGTATTCCTCAGAATAGCTGTCCTCAGCTGTACTGGGAGGACAGCCAGCCTTGCCCTGACACCAGTCGTGCTGGTTTCTGGAACCAGCAGCCTGATCGACCTGTCCAACTCCAAGCACCATCATCAGACTGGGCTTTGCCTGAAATAGAAGAAAGGTCCCAAATTTAGCACACGCAGTTGCCATAATTATATAGGGATATAATATATATACATCTCTTTTATATATAACATATATATCCTACAATACATGTCCTTTACCAGAGCACCCACAAGGTCTTTGCAACTCTCCGGTCTGCCTGCTGGGGTGCAAGGATGAACATCCATGGCTCCTGCCTCCCTGGGAAAGCCCTGAAGAAAGAGGAGAAACAGGTCCTCATGCTGGTCATCTACACACCTCCACCGAGGCGCCTGGGACACAGGAGTTAGAAGGTTTCGCAGAACTTTGACCTAGCAACCATCTCTCCTGAACGCAGTGCAAATTCTGGAGTAGGAGGGAGGAAGGAGGAAGAACTTAAATGTAGGAGGCAATTATGTTAGCTCTGCTAG
Organism: Tinamus guttatus; assembly: GCF_059628265.1. Taxonomy (NCBI): domain Eukaryota; kingdom Metazoa; phylum Chordata; class Aves; order Tinamiformes; family Tinamidae; genus Tinamus; species Tinamus guttatus. Next base: position 3,845,546 of record NW_028288931.1, read on the forward strand.
ACAGATAATAAGACAGATGATCACAGCAGACAATACTCAGGTAGCGAAGCTGTCAAGAAGATGTGGATGTTTTCACAAGGAGGAAAATGGGAGCTCACTGAAGTTCAAAACCCAGGAAGCAGGTTTTGTTTTTTAACCAGGATCTGCAGACCATGCACATGAACAAATACAGACAAGCACTGAAAACCTCCACTCTGCTCAGGCATTTATTCCGCTGTGACCATTTGGAAGTTACCAGTGAACTGACTTCTATTCATCCATGGAAGCTACCAAGAGTTTTGTAAACTGGGTGCAAGAAAGACTGAAGAAAGGACATAAAGCATAGTCATAGGACTGGACCCAAGTAGGTCCATAGAACTTTGTACAGTGATTAAATTACATTCATCTCCACTATTCCCTGGGCTATTCGATTTGATGAAGATTGGAAAGAAATGGCTCATAACCTGTTCAACTCTTTTTTGATGAATAAAGACAGAAAGGAAATACCTCAATAACCCCAACCTCTCTCCTTCCACCAGGGTCTAATGGCCAGCACCACTTTTACCTGGGATAGCAAACGTCAAGGTGGAAACACCACAGACCAGGTCAAATGCCAATCCTTCTGCCCACCGCTTCCCGTGTCACAGAATCACAGAATGGTTGAGGTTGGAAGGGGCCAGCTGCACATCATGCTTCACGGTTGCAACCTCTAACAGCACAAAGTTCATTATAACTCATCAGAATAAGGAGGTGACTCTGCCTGTGAACTAAATAGTGCTTTATAAGCGATATTTGACAACACGCTGCTGCCTGGAGCACATTCTGTGCCCTGAGCATTGCTTTTCGTGGAGGCTGTGCAGAGGAAGAAGAAATACTCTCCGGAACGATCCCGTGAGTGCTCCCAGTCTCCATGGAGACAACAGAGAGGCTCTGCAGAACCAGCTCCGAAACGCTCAGCTCTTCACGACAGGCAGCAAAGACGGTGCCTCCTTCCAGCAGCTTGGCAATGTTTGCCTTCCTCCTGGGAGACTGACCATGGCCCCTGCTAGTTGGCACATTAGTCATTATGGGACTTTTTTAGGACAGCCCTTCTAACTGATTAAGTCCTCAACATGTCATTCCCCATTTTTAGGTACTTCCAGAATGTTACCCCCCTTTACTGGGTTGCTCAGCTTAAAGAAAAAAGTTTTAGAGAGAAAAAGCAGGAATGTATACACCAAACTTATTTTACTGTATTGTTACATTTTCCACTGACAAACTCCCTAAGCTCGACAGAGTAACACACTAGAGGTGAGAGCAAATTGCATAAGTGCTCCCTCCATATATGAAAACTGCAGCAGGTTTGTAGCACAGGATGTACTTTCACAGTGGCAGCATTGACTCTTGCCCAGTACATGGCGTTTACCAGGGTACCTATTAATTTCACTCTTGACTATTTGCCCTAGATGTCAGTCCTACAGGTCCATAATTGCCCAGATCCCTCCTAAAGGTTTTTAAAACTGGCATTTGCTAACTTCTAGGCATCACCTCTCTGGCAGTCTCAAACAGAAGCACATGCTGCAGCGACCTGTTGCCCTCTTCTGTTCTGGAGCTCTTCTAGGGCTAGTGGGCAACTGCCAACACCACAGGGCTCTTCCAGGTGCAGCAAAAGGCAGTTCCTGGACATGCTCCCAAGTCCTTTCATAGTGAATACAAAGTGTCCTTGTATTGAGGTGGCCTCATCTTCTCCAGCTGATAACAGAGACTGGGTAGCCTGCTTGTTCAAGAGATATGTGAAGGTTTAAATGAGTTTCTGTGACTTTCAGCAGTTGCTCCTTAAACTCTCTTCATTCTTCTTACCCCGTTTTCCCATTCTACCTTGTTTCATCATTACTACACTCTTCATTTGGATGTTTCAACACCCTCCCTTTTTGCTCTCCAGCCACACTAGCTCCCTTGCCTCTTTTCAACTCTCTTTGGTGTTGGCGTGCACCTACTGAATCCTTCCCTAATGGTGCAGATGTACAGAGTATATGTTCTGTCAGCTGATTCTTATTTGCTTTTTTATCAACAGTTTCTACAATATCAGTCCTTTACTAACTTTAGGCACAGATGTGGTGGATTCTATAGTTTTTGCAGCTCCCTTGTAGGGAGGATATTAAGTACATTAATCACTGCTACCGCCTGGCTTTCCAGCTGGCAAGTTTTGAACTGGGTCTTGCACGCTGCTCAGGAGCAAAGGCTACATCTCCCCTCATAAGCCGCTCAACGAATTCATCGGGAACATCTAAAACTGCAATTCTGGGCCACATACAGTCCTTACACGACCCGTGGAGATCTGCTGCTGCCGCAGACTCCCTCGCCTTCCCCCCTGCAGCACACTGCAGTCTGCGCTGGCACTCTGTGACTATGCGATATGAGCAGCGGTAATTTTAGACCCAAACTTCTGCTCTTCCCAGTGAGACATGAAATTGCAGCCTATAGAGATTGCGCTATTGGCCGAGGTTTGTTAGCTCAGCCTGCTTTATTCCAAGCTAACACATCTCTGCTGCAACTCGTGTGCAGCCTGCGCCTGTGTTTCCCGCATGCTTTGCCTTGCGGCACCACACCATGGATCATCCTTCTTCCAGCAAGCTCCTGGGTTAGCAGTAGAACCAGGGCACCTTGGCCCATGTTGGGTAGGACCGACAAGGGCTGGGGACACCTAAAGAAAATGAGGAAATTGTTACTTCTTTTCCTCAAGCAGAAGGGAAGGCTAGTGCTGTAAGCATGGGCAACTGCTAGGTGGGAGGTGCAGGTCAACATTTCTTGAATAATTTTTTTCTTCACTGCAGAAGTGGAAGAAAAACCCAAACCACTGTAGGCAGACACGACATTTCTTTTGTTTATAGCCAAACAGGATACAATCTTGACTTATCTGCTACTCTGGGAAGAGGTACGCTACACTCATGTTTCACGCGTACCACCATCTGGTGACCGACATGACTGTAGGTTTAAGGACTTAAGTGCACCATGACCCGAGGAGCTCTTGCCAGCATCTCTAACAACAGATTTTCTGCTCTACAAGCACAAAGGGACATCCTTTCTGTTGAAAAACAGCCACATGAGAGAATCCCAGAATGGTTGAGGCTGGAAGGGACCTCTAGAGATCATCCAGTCCAGCCCCCTGCTCCAGCAGGGACACCCAGAGCAGGGGCACAGGGTGACATCCAGGCGGGTTGGAGATCTCCAGAGAAGGAGCCTCCACAGCCTCTATGGGCAGCCTGTGCCAGGGCTCTGGCACCCCCACAGGAAAGAAGTTCTTCCTCATATGGAGGTGGAACTGCCGGTGTTTCAACTTACAGCCATTACCTCTCATCCTGTCACTGGCCACCACAGAGAAGAGCCTGGCCTCATCCTCCCTGCAATCACCCCTCAGATACTTGAACATGTTGATCAAATCTCCTCTCAGCCTTCTTTTCTCCAGACTAACCAGGCCCAGCTCGCTTAGTCTTTCCTCACACGATGGCTGCTCCAGTCCCTTCATCATCTTCATGGCCCTATGCTGGACCTTCTCTAGAAACTCCAGAGAGTTTCCCTCTTGTCCTGGGGAGCCCAGAACTGCCCCCAGTGCTCCAGGTGCCTCCCCAGAGCTGAGCAGAGGGGCAGGATCCCCTCCCTCAGCCGTTGCCAACGCTCCTCCTGCTGCAGCCAGGAGCCCCTGGGCCTTCTCGGCCACGAGGGCAGGTTGCTGCCTCCTGGGTAACTTCTTATCAACCAGGACTCCCAAATCCCTCTTCATGGAGCTGCTTTCCAGCAGGTCAACCCCACATCTATCAGGATCCTCAGCAAAATGATGGTGGCTCACAGAGCTCTTCCATTGTGAAAGCTGCAGGCAAGACACGTGGTTCAATCCTGTTTTGCTAAGATAGACCACTGGCAATTTAATTTTTGTGACTTTTGTGTTTAGTACCAAAAATTTTTCAAACACAAGTTGAAATCTTATAGTGAGACAAGGTGCAGATTTCACATTAAAAGTCAAAGCCTGGAACGTAGACAGTAGCCCAGTATTTCGCTCACACTGGTGAGACATAAGCTGCCAGTAGCTTGCCTTTGCATTTTAAAAGTATTTATTTAGGAAACGTTTAAATTACAAAATATGCATCCCTGAATTCTTCGTTCAGAAAAGGCAGACCCTAAGCTTCTGCACTTCATTCACCCTCTCCCTGCTCTGTCCTGGACCCATCTCCTGAGCTTCAGGCCATCCACGAGCTCTCTACTCTAATTCAGTGTCTTAGATGTGTGTGGTCTCTGAGACACAAACAGAGGGATTTTCCAACAGTTGTAACTAAAATCTAACATGTTTTATAGTTTGTGAAGGTCATTATCTAAGGAATTTTTTGCAGTAAGATGCTGAAGAAACTTCACTTTCTTGGCTTAGTGAGCAGGCTGGAAGCGGTATCACCAAAAGACAGAAAAGGAGATGCACAGGGAGAAGTGCACGTGGCAAAAGAACTAGAAATGAAAGAACGGAAGGCGAAAACAGTAGAGTCTGAAGCAGAAAGTGAGCTTTTGAAGTCCTGTATGTGATTATGGGGCACACAGTTGAACTAGAGTGGCTCCAGTTGACATTGGCCTCCCGTTAGGCCCCAAATCACTACCCTGTCACAGGGATATCCATCAACACGAGCTGTACAGGAGTTTCACTGCTCCATTTCCCTGAGGCTTCCCAGTCCAGGGATGACGGTGCCAGTTTGTGGTCTGCAGTGCCACTTACTGGCCACCAAGGACTCGGCAAGAGCACGGGTGGCTCCGCACCGCAGACACTCCATTCCCACCTGCCCCAGCACCGGCAAAGCTGAGTTTGCACCAGCTCCCCCCATAGCTTGGTGAAACCACCAGATCCGACCACAAGCACCGTTGGGGTGATCCTGGAGACAGGCTGCTCTCTAAGCAATCCAAAGAAACACAAGAATCACAAAACCCACTGCAGCAACCCCAGTGGATCCCAGCTGAACCAGACCGCCTGCACCTTCACTCCTGCACGATCGAGTGTTCAAAGCAACACAGGCCAGCTGAAAACCATTAGTAATTGATTGATTTAAACTGAAAATTTTCCCAATACCATGGCAAAGCCCCTACTAGATAAGCTACCAGTTGGACAGGATTTCCTCCAGGGATACGTACATCAAAAGCAGGCCGCAAAACTCCCCCAATGTCCCACATCTCTCCGTGGTACGTTAAAAATCCAAGCAGAACAGGCTGTGTCCCATCCAGATATGAACCTTCCAGCAGTTACATTTCCACTTTTTAACAAAGTTTTACTAACAGAAGTCCAGTGTATTGTCAAAGTCTTCAGCATTCCCTCTGAACAGAAAATCCGAATACTTGCCTCTGTGCCTTTTCTCAGACCTCAGTTAAAATTTAAAGAGAGAAACGTGTGTTTCATAATAGCCACAAGTATGTCTGGAAGGTAGAAAAGAGATCAAATAACCCCTGTTTTTTAAGCACATCTTCTATGCAACCACCTTCACTCATGTTATTTCAGGTAGACAATTATGTATTTGCCAAAATTTGTTAAAAAAGGATATTTCAATAAGAAAGGTGAGTAGATATAACGTCCTTAACAAGTTGGAAGAATTTTTTTTAATAATTAATTTCAAAGTAAAACAAAGTCCAGCAAATTCGACCTCCTATAGGACTGGTCCTAAGGTTAAACCAAAGAGTATCCTGGGGTAAAGAGGGGTCTCAACCTTGATATGCTTATACACGTTAACATGCTGAACTAGATTTATTCTACATACACACGTGCACTAAGCTGAAGAATGGCTGGATGATGTTTGCACTTGTATCTTCAGTTACAACAGAGCAGCGTTACTGCTAAATCCTTAGCTTTGAAGGAGATGTTCTCCTTATGCATCCTAGAAATACCTGCTTTAATGTAGAACATTCCCAAAATTATTCACTGTGTCATTTCATTCATCAACATGTTGCAGAAACTGAATACAATCATCCCCTCAAAGCCCACAAGGGAAGGCAACATTTTCAAGGTAAGTACTGCAGTTTACAGCTTTCTGCATCTGTTACTATTCTTCAGCCAGGAAAACAAAAGGATTTGCACGCTGAACTGATTGAGCATCTCAACCCTCTACACCTGCCTGGGATATATTTAGATTGATTTCCAATTTATAGGACAGCTGACCAAGAGCATGAATACATAAAATCAACTGCAGAGTTACGTTTATTCAGGTGGAATCAAAACGCAGTGGATGGCTCCTCATTAACTTGGAGCTAATGATCATTTCAGGTCAGTTCTGGTTGAAAAATGTTCTCATCTTGCCCTGCCACTTGGGTTTTAATCAGCTGTCAGCTTCAGAGGAGAGGAACACAGAGACTGGTTAGGGAAATTCCCTTTAAATTACTATATAACTGTTGCAGAATTAACTCTAATCCTGCTTTTGTAGTGAAGCCTCCAGAAGGATCTGATGCAAATTCTTGAACTTGCAATTATACGATTTTTTTTTTTTTTTTTTAGGAACCACTCATTCCTGTCGCTCAGCAACACTACTGTAACATATGAAAAGGAATAAGTTTGAGGGGGTGAAAAAAAGAGAAAAGTGCCCACTTTTATCGAAGGATATTTTTTAATACACAAGCTTGAAATCTCCCCTCTTGAGAACACATCTCTGCTTGCACTCTAAAGGTCACCTTCCTCATTAATACCTGAAATCAATAAAAATGGAGTACTGCAAAAACAGTGAGGAGCTGCACGTTAGAGAGCACTGGACACACTCTGTTCTCAGCCCTCCTTTTAAACGAAAACTAAGATCAGGATGAAGCCAAACTCTTGTTAATCATGTAAAGTATCTTACTCCTATATTGTTGAAAACTCCTGTAGGATTTGGCACTTTGTACAAGATCCTAATTTCTAGATTTCTTCTTGGATGTTTTCCAAGCATCCCGAAACAATGAACTGAGCTTCACAAGAAATTTCTGCAAGTTTGCTTTAAATTGTTTTCCCCTTGATTGGTAGCATAAGGACACTTCAAGAATATACTCAAAAACTAGTAGAAAAAAATCTGCATTTTGATCTGGCAAAAAGTCCCACCCAAATGAAATAGTTTCAAGTTTCTTTTCACTTTTGCTTGGGAGAAGCAACATACGAGAACACAGAGACCCTTTGAAAACAACCACGAAGCAATGACTTCAAAAGATGTTTATTAGAAAAACTGGACATTACAACAGGACTAGTAAAAACCAAATTATACAATGAACGCTCGGTTTCCAGTACACCGTATAGAACAAGAGACAAGATTGCAAATACATGTACTACACCCACCTGTATTTTCGGTATTTCACTCCTCAGATCACGTCATGACGGGCAGATGCTGGAGCTTTTCTAGGAAAAGACAGTTAATCCTTTTTTTTGTTTGTTTTTAACTGCAGAAATATAGAGTGTGTACATAAAATTTTAATAAGAGTTAAAATGAAATTCACATTCAAGAATGTCTACATCACTTTTTTATCTTTTCTTTTTAGGTTATGGCATCAGTAGCTGCATTGTTAGCACTTCCTAAAAAAATAAATAAATAAAATAGATCAAGTTCCTTCGGTTTTCAAGTTTTTATGCTGCAACACATCTCATTAATAACAACATTTTTTTCTGCACATGTTTTCATCTAGCAAAGCATATCTGAGACTATTTGCTATGTTACTACCCAAGTCAGAAATCCATGGCTTAAACATCTGTCAAAATAAGATTCAAAGGCAAGTCCTTTTCAGCCTAAATCAGGGAATCGAGATACATATTAGCTAAGGCTTCCATTAGGCTTCAGAACAAACACTAAATTTGACTGAAAATGGGAATCCCGGTACTTGTCCTTAAAGCACAGCTAGAAGAAAGCATCTTCTCCTTATCATAAACCAGAGTGATATTTGTCCAAACTCTCTATATAGAAAGAAAGAAAGGAAGGAGCAAAACAATTTACAGAACTCTTTTTTGATAAGCAGCTTCGCAATGCTGCTATATGGCAGCCCACACGTATATGTACACTACAGACAACTGAAGGCACAACACCCGCTAACTTCATACCTACAAAGCTAAATTACCTTCACTTCATACCTACAAAGCTAAATTCTACATCTAACCTACTTGTCGGTCACAAAAAGCGTAATTTGCAGATGGTACAAGCTGAAATTTAGGGCTGGTGAATAAGTTGGTCCTCAAAGGTGAAGAGCAAGACTGAACTGTAATTTCTGAAGCACCTAATGAAACAGACAAAAAAAACACAACAAATGAACAAAAAGGCTCGATACATTCCTTTCTGCTTTCTCTTGCACAATTCTGGCAGATGGCAATTATTCTGAGGCTGTAACTCAGGAGGAAGTTGTATAGTTTGACACTCACCAGTTCCACAGATGGACCTGCAGCTCCTTTTGGGTCATAAGGGAAAAGCGCCAAGAAATAACAGAGTCCTGTTGCATAACTGTACAGCCAAATAACTCATTTAATCATTGACATTAAACCCACTAGCAAGACAGCTCTCCAGAGCCACAAAAACTTCATCAGAAGTCTTCAGAGTAATGAAGCATCATCCAAGACGCACAGTACCTCATTCTGCAGCACAGCCATACCTCACTAAGGGGTATCAAGAGGTTCTGCCAGTATCCGTGGACAAAAACCCACCAAGGGTAGTAGAAGCGAGCACCTAGTTACTGTGAGCTGGGTCCGAGGCTGGAAGGCAAAGTTCTCAGAAGTCATTATCAGAAGAGAAAGAGGTCACAGGCCAAACAAGGAAGCACAGATCAACAAGCAGGAACTCCATGGCAAAACACACCAAAAGGAAAACAGTACAATTTAAGAGAAGAGCAGAAAAATCCCTCTCACCAGGCTCTGTAGAGGAAGTGGAAAGGAAGCAACGGGCACAGGTGACCAGGAGGTGACCAGCAGTACTGCAAATGTTAAAGGAAAAAAAGAAAAACCACCAACCCTTCCATCTCATATAGTAAAGCATATGGCAGATGTTCCTGGGATCCTTTAAGCAAACATTCCCCTCCTTATCACATCCCACAATAACAGCATTACTCAAGACATTCCTTCTCACAACCACCTATATATTACAGTTTGATAGATTTGTATACTGCTTTCTATACTCTGTTCTTTGGCACTGTTTCATTCAAAATTTATGGCTGGAATCAATCTTGAACGTCTTTTCCAACCATAATGATTCTATGACTCTATGAAAAATTACTAATACTTCCACATCCAGAATACTAGCAAAATATCAGAATAAAAAAGGTGGAAAAGCAAAACTTACCAATGAAAGGGGCGCTAAAAAAATAAGAAAAATAAGAAAATAAGAAAATCATGATCTTACCGAGCTTCATCTTCCAAGGGTCTGCCCCTCTGTATCCACAAGAGGCAGTACTGCGTAGTTCTTAGCAACAGGATCACTGAACAAAACAAATACCAGAATCTCTATCTTCCTTCTTCACTCCATCTAAAGCAGACACTAAGAATGTAAGCACCAAACTCTGTTCCAGGGAATACTCTGCATTCTATTTTGCCTTTCTTGCCACACGGGATCACAAAATTCGTGCGATGTTTGCAAAGAAACACGTTTCTCAGCATGCACTCTGAGATGACCCACGTGTCACACAAAGTTATTTTCAATCAAATATACTAAGTAGTATCATATTTGATACTGAAAAATATATTTGATTGTATTTGATAGAAATGATATAATTTGATAGAAATGATATAATCACTTCGGTTTCACCTCCACTAAAAGCTAACTAAGACTCAGCTTCCCAAACTCTTTCAGTTAAAAGTACACAAACTCAGGAGAAACTGAGATGTCACTCAGTTCCATATACAATGTGGTATTTTTTCTAGTGTTTGCAAGGAGCATCAGTTGCAACATATCTTCTGATTGGAGCGCATGATGAACCACAACCATGGTTAAAAGGGGTGGAGGCGAAGTCCGGGAAACCTGGAAAACACTTAGGGAAAAATATTTTTAAATATTTTTTAACACACAACAACAAATACTGAAACAATCAGGGATTCTTATAATGTTTTATATTCATTTATTTTCCTGTCAGGTACTTTTTAATTGGGGTTGTAAAACGAACATTGAAGAGTCATCAGTCAAGTCCCAGCTGAACAGCACGACACTTTTTTTTTTTTTTTTTTTTTTTTTTTTGCTACAGCAGAGAAATGCAAAAATTTCTTAAATCAGGACACAACTTAAATTTGTGCATTAGACTCTACGGAGCATTTAAAGTATTTCAAAGAAAAATTCTCCCTGACCTATTTTAAATCAGAAAGTATTCAGCCAAAATTAATTTTGATGTGAGCAGTGATAAACACTTCTATTCTATAAGCCTGCTTCAGTTGCCTACCATTAACTACAGCATTTCTGCATGCTACGACAGACCTGCCGCTTACTTAAACATTTTACAAGTTTTCCACAAATTCAAAATCATATGCGGGATACTATTTATTTGATGCTGCAACCCAATTTTAGTATAACAGTGTACCTGCTGAGACTGTATCACTAGAGCGGGCACAAATGCAGTGTTGGGAATGAAATATATTGAATAAAATAATAATAATAACGTCTGCCATCAGTTTTCCTTAGTGGTTTTATAGACAGATAACTTACCAGACGACTCAATTCATAGGGCATCATGAATATTCTTCAGAGAATATGAGAGATGAGACAAGAACAGAAGCTAAAACATTATTAACAGGCAAGAGACACCATGCATTTACACAGAAAAGACTTCAAATGAAAATACAAGGTTTAACGTGTTCAGAGGTTAACTTCTGGTTCCTACTTACTCAAGGACCCTTTCCAAAGCTTTTTTTTTTTTTTTTAAACACAAATAATCAACAGAATAATTATTTTACACAGCTGTAGGCTTTTGCTTCATCACCCATCATCTTCAATACAGTAGTAACATACCTGCACTGGCTGAATTGTTAAGATGACGGGAAGGAACCATATAAGTAAAAAGAACAAACGGGCCATGTTTAATCACATACTGCAACTCCATTTTCATTAAGCAATTTTATTACGGTCAGCCATGCCCAGTCTTTTAGTATTAAAATTTGATTTTTTTTTCCTAGCCAAAGATCTTGCTATCTCAGTTTGGAACAGAGAAGATTTACCGCTACCTAGCATGCAAGCAAAGGCTCCACATATCAAAAAAAGGGTCTGTCTGCTCCAAACAGTGTGGCCTTGCTGGTCCCCCGCTTCCTCCTGGTCCTCATCCGTGCTTATATATCACAGTGCTCAGTGCATAGAGGGTTCACACATGCAGGCGTCACCATCTGATTTTCCTCTGCCAACAGAGAATCAACATGGATTAGATAGTCCCCACATTCCTATAACACAAAAAGCAAAGCTCTTCACGACTGAACTGTATCTGTTGCCAATTCCAGCTTGGTATACAAAACATATGCAATTTTTAATATTAAAAGGGAGTTGCAACAAGTATCTTTGTCATCTGCCCTGTTGGATGGAATTTATTCTCTGTTTGAAGCATTTTAAGAAATACGGAATGGTTGAAGAGATACTAAATTCATACTCCACTACTCCAAGCTTGCGGGACCTCAACCTAAGACAGAAGCAGTTATGACAGACAGAATAGATGTAATTTAAAATCATTTATTTGCTACCCTTTGGTTGGTTATCAAGCCTATGAGTAGCAGCCACTTCTAACGTTCAGATTTCACACTGAAGAGAGCTGCCCTCACTGCCATGATTCACCATCACTGTGTGGCTTTCTCTGTACATACCTGCAGAGCAGCGTTCCTGTATCCTTCCTCAGGAAGGGTTCACTCATTCTAGTGGGAGTGAATTCCAGAGGACGAGGAGGTTAAAATGAAAAGGTACAGTCCACCACAGCGTTCTCTTAAAAGCAAACACTACCATCTTCAAAACTTTCTTCTCCCTATCCAAATATTGCTGCCATTTTGTCCTCAGTTCTCATATTTAGAGAATTTAAGATTTAAGAAAACAGGACAGAAAGACTGTGTCATTTTTTTTTAATGCAGCCTGGATGCTACTGCATGTGCTCCTTTGACTGCACATGCAAATTCTCTTGGAATCATTTACTGCAACCTGGGATTTTCAGAGATGTTTCACACGCCTTTTTACTTTGAAAGTATGAGTAGACCTTATCTGCCTGACTTCTAAGTCTCTAAAGTGAAGAATATTGGGCACTCTGACCGAGCCTCCTGCTCTTGTGATGAGCACGGTTGGGAAGAACAGCTGCCCATTCCCAAGAGCACACAGAGGCCACATACAGTCTCCAGGTACATTGCAGGGAAGCTCCAGCCAGACAGCAAGATCATCCAATGTGCTGAGCACCAGCTGCTGTCACAGCACGGAGCTAGAGAGAGCACAGTCCTTCCAAGAGATCTTGTCCTACGGGATGTGCATCCTGCCCCAACTCTGCCCCATAACTGCTTCATCTCCTCCCCAGCTTCAGACCACAGGAGCAGCAGACACTTTGTGCAGCACGTCCGTCCCACTCCATCACTCCTCCTTTCTACTCCTGGTAGGGGACATTACCACCAGATTTTTTTTCCTCTTTTAAACTTCAAAGAGAAACCTACAAAACAAGAACTTTCCAGATGCTGTCCTCACTGGAAAAACATCCATCCTTATCTTCCTGCACTTTAAGTTGAGCACCCGTAATCTTTTATCTGCTTCACTGTTTTAGGCTTGTTGCTCAATTTCTGCGAACTTCCTTATGGCCTCCTTGACTTAATTATTTCTTAAGGCAGACACAGGTTACTAGAATAACTAACAGGATAACATGGCCACATGCAGCACCAAGAGGAGATAACAGATATGCTACCAGTTTGTAAATTCAGACTAACTTTCTAGAAAAGTCATGTGCTGATCCAGGGATTCACCATTAGGTTATTTGTTATGTTCATCACTTCCTACTAGCTATTTATCACCTATGTATGATGTTAGGAAAAGCAGGACAGATATAAACTGTAATGGTTTTGTTCTGCTGTGAAATTACAGTGTATTTATGTATTTACCTTACTCTTAAAAGCCAAAATGCAGAAGCAAAGTGGTAGGGAGACAAAGTCTATTTATATAAGATAATCGATATACATATGAAATTTCATACTGCACTTTCATTGAAAGGGAATGGGTCGTCAAGAAATGAACAACAGCATGCTGTTCAAGAAAAGTAATTTTGCTCACTTATGGAAACTATTTGACCATCTTCCTGCTAGGGCTGTAACACAATAGATGGGAATTCTTGAAGAGTACAAGTTGCATGGTTCAGTGCTGTTCTCATAGTGCCACGTTGACACTATGGTGAATTCCAATCACAACAAAAATACAACACAAAGAAAAAGCTAGAAGAATGCTCGAGTTAATGGTATTCTAACGTTTGCTGACTGGAGAGGAAGAGTTTTCCTCACAAACCAAGAACAAAATACATTTCTGAGAGTTCTCCTATACAAAGTCCAATTTAACGGCAGGGAGAAGGGCTCCAGAAGGAAGCCAGTGTCATAAGGACAGTGGTAAGATCCCCAAGGTCACTACCACTGTGTTCTACTGAGCAGGCTCCTGCCCATGGCTCTCTCACATGTCCTGCTGCTCTCCATAATGAGGATTTAGAGTCTATGGACAATAACCCAAAAGTTTAGACACTGCTCTTGTACTTTGTATGTTCAAACATTACTACCACTTCCTATGCAGTAGGAAGGATCTCCCACTGCCACTGAGAAATGAATGTACATGAGGAGGACTTACATGCAATGAAAAACAAAATATTTATTCTGGCCAGCCAGAGCAAGCTATGCTAAAGACTTGCATAAGTGACAATAAATTCCATTACTGAAGAAAATTATTGGTTAACAATAAAAGTACTGACATTTTAATATACAGATTTCCTTTCCTGTTTTCCTAAAGCTCAATCATTCTATAGAAGTATTCAGTAGAAATCTTTCCCACCTAATTCAGCTCAACTCTTCTCTCCAATATAAGTATCACTGACAGGAGGCAATAAAGATTTTTATGCTAGAAATACTGGATTTGTGGAGACATACTTTCAATTATACATGCCAGTCAATACCATAAATTAAGCAATTTTTCTCAGTCTGTCAAAATTCTCTGCCTCGTCGGGAAAGTCATCACGTAAACCTAAGTTATCTCAACCCTAAAGCATTCAAACTTTGGCTATTATATAACTAAAGAACAGAAAAATCTAAACTGGTGTAAAAGACGTAAAAATAACAAATTAAAGGAGCAAGTATTCTAAATATTGCCTCCAAGGAGGAGGATAGAGATTCCAGCCAAGAGATTTGACTCAAAACTCTCAACATTACAGTCTAAACTGTGTGATGTAACACCAAATCACTGATGTTTGTGATGTTTGGTATTTTTCATAAATGTCTTCAAATTTAACCAGATGTCTATTATGACTTTTTTTTTTTTTTTTTTTGGTGGGGGGGGGAGGGGGCGCGAATTGGGCAGGACAAGGAAGGAGGGAGAAATAGCCACTAAGATACATGTATTTACCTGGGTTCAAGTATGCCTGACTGACAGTCCTCTCACTCTTGAAACGTCCGACGGCCTCAGGAGGTTCTCAAGCTGAAAGTGATTCTATAACACATTTGATACAGCCCATTAAATTGCTCAGGACACATTTGAAAAGCAAAACGGAGGTTTAGCCAAGAGCCCTGGTGGTATGACAGCTATGCACACCAAATATTAGATGCAAAAATGCATTTTTTCCCCGTGTTCATTTAAAAACATTGTTCTCATAGCACACTTCCAAGATTTTATAAGCACTGTAAAATCACTTTGAAATAACCGAGTACTTGCATGTTAATCTCACTTCAGCAGCTCCTCTTGATACAGCTAGACATCCGATGTTCCTTCGGTGCTTCTATTTTAAATCTCAGTTCAGCTTCTAAAAGAATTCTGAAGCTATTTCCAGCAAAAAAGGAAAAAAGAAAAAGATCTAATATTCTTGAAACTGCCTCTCACATCTAAGCAGCCTTCTGAAATGTAGAGCATACACCTTCACTGCGGGTATCCTCATCTGGCCTAGAAAATAGGTTTAATTTATTGCTTTTAGCTGTCCCACACTACACTGCCTACCTTTCTGAATACACTCATAAGGCAAGCAGTTGAAGACATCTTTTTGAGATCCGAGGAGAGATTAAAAACTATAAATGCAAGTCAGGGAGTAAATCAAAGAGGAAAAACCTTTTTGGGTTTATGGATTTCTGCTACAGAATTTACAGAGGGGGAAACAAATAGTGAAATATTTCATGCTTGCAAAGGACGCAAAAGAAGATGCGAGTATTTTAATGTTGTGTTGACCTGAAGAATAATGTGCACTTATGTGCATAAGATGAGACTAGTTAAAAACAACATTACTTGAGAAATGCTGATAAAATTAATAACATAGATCTTATGCTTCATATACGCAAGGCAATAACATCAAAGATACACAAACAAAATATCCTGCAGTATTTTAGGCTCCTTAACTACAAATTCATATGAAAAACTATGAGGTCCGTGCAAACAAAACTTGAACCTTGCAGTTGAACTTTGTATGTGTGGCTTGCTGGCTCTAGAGATTCAAGATACTGCAGGTTGCTACTGCAGATAACGTTTTTTCTCTCTTTCTTCCTCCAAAGATAAGCAGATGTATATATAAAATACAAGAAGAAATAGTTCTCCTAACAAAAGGTCTAAGCACGTTCTCCCTTTAAAATATTTAACAAATTGGCATCCTGTGAAGTTAAAATAATTTAGTATCAAAATCATCCCTGGAAAAGCTACAGAAATGCAACACAAGGTCTATCTCTAAGACTGGCGAGTTATGAATTAATAAGATTTCTGCACCAATCTCCTAAATAAAGGAAAATGAGCAGGACAGAAAAACAAGTATTTGAAAGGAATGCTTATGATTGAGTTTTTAATGTTGTGCTTAGGAAGAATTCTACTTTTATTTAACAACTGATAGAAAAAACAAGATGACCACCAACTGATTGGTCCACTACCTGATTTGGAATTTTGCCCCCCTCAAAGACGACTTATAGCCCTCCAAGATCCCAGTTAGCTATTATCTTCCGGACCTAACATTTTAATATTAAATCTTTGGCTTTTCAGCTTTAGAGGCTCACGACCATTTATTTTACTAAATATCTTTTGATCTTGTTCTTTGTTATTTGGTGAAACAGCCTGAAGTACACTTCATGTTATGTTTGGTATAGAACAGAATCCACATTGCAGCAAAAGCAGGTGTATGAAGTACCTGAAAAAGCAATATCCTTGCAAAAACAGAAAGCAGAAAGAATTCAGAGTTCTCTTACTGGAGAGTCACAACACATGCTTTGTACACAAGTGACTGCAAACTACATGTCTAACTATAACTATCCCTGCCAATAACTTCCTTTTTTTGTCAAAAAGGAATCAGCTGTTCATACGCTCTTGAGTTTTTCCATTTCCTAGTGGTTTGCTCCATAAATCTGACAGGTTTAAACCTACCTACTGTTCTCTGCTGTTCTTGTATACAGAAGATGGTGATGCCCAGAGCGAAGTCTGCTGTGGATTTGGGTGCAGGAGCTTTCCTCACTTTTTAGGAGATCTGCAGGCACTTCATGCCAATTTAACAGAAATGGGAAAATTCTGAAAGAATGTTGAGGTAGCCAAGCCCATTTAAGAAAACCGACCCAACCTCACAAGTTTAAATAGTTTTAACTTTTTGTAAGCTGTTATAATTTGACATTTATAAGAAAAAAAAAATTAAAAGAAGTAGATTAGAAATAGCTTTTTTCCTACTATCTAGCATTGCTAAGATAAACTGAAGCCTAAATTCTTCCCAATACAGTCTAATCCCCTCTGTCTCTCAGGAAAGTAGTAGATTAAGAATTTTTCCAAGAAAGCAGGCATCAGCACTCCTAACAATTTGACATATAGTAAAGTACTTCCAACTGCTAAACTAAAAAGAAGTAATTTACGGCTGAACATTTTGAGCACTTTTTTTGGGAAAGGGCGGAGGAAGGGCTCTATCAGTTCCCCTACACCCCCAGGTCAGCCCACATCAGCCAATTTTACAGGCTGCATCAGTTGTGATGCACCTAGTCCACCTTCTGAAGGCACCAAAATCGTCTGTTGCCAGCTTTGAGTCGCAATTACAAGACAGTTAACTGGAAAATAGATCTGCACCCAGAAAACGTACAAATAAGAAAGCCAAACCAAAACAATTTTTAATAATAAACACTTCTGAAGACACTGAAGAATGTTGCTACAGTTCTGTCAACATAGTTAAGATATGGCTGGCTCAGTGCTTCAAGGAAATACCTCCCGTAAGCAACACTAGGAAATCCTCATAATAAACTCTTAATAATGATTACTAAGTAAACAAAAGCCCCATTTAGTCTGTGAACGTCACTAAGACTTTGAAACAGGAGATCTTCTTTGGAGCACTTGCTTGCCCAAGGAAATGTAACCTCCTTTGCTCTTAAGATATTAAGGTATAGAAAAGTGCCTTCTTAAGTAAAAACATCACCCAGTTTAGGTTTCAACTTACTTACTATGTACATTGTAAGGGTTTATCTGCAAAGGCTCAAATGCAATAAAACCCTGTGCCAAGCAGGAAGATTCCTCAAGCTACATTACTTCCCTGGGTAGCTCATTGGCACCAAGCACGTTCATATTTATCCCAAGAAGCAAAACCAGGACCTTCCTTCACTGAACACTGCCAAAAGCTCTGCCCGTGTTCAGGAGCTCGTGATGAATCTCAGAGGCTCATCAGAAGGTGACAGACAAGAACTAACCCCTTCTGAACTAGCCCTTTACTGGCACGGGGCTATAACGAAAGCAGCAGCCAGACAACAGATGAACACTGCTTTGATCTTCTAGACACAGCACTAATACTGATCATTTGGATCAATTTAACTAAATTTAAGGAGGACACATTATATTGTCTAACAGATTAGACAGATGGCTCATACGCCTCTTGCAAAGTGGCAAATAAGAACTTATCCTGATGTACAATACATAGAACCAGTCAGAATATCTCCACAGGGCAGTTTACTTTGCATTTAACTAAAAGGACAGTTTATTCGTTTGCACCTAGAAAGCTGTCTCAAGAAGTAGAGCCTAATCCTCACAGCAGAGCAGTTTGCTTCCCGTACACTCAAGGCAGGATCACAAAAGAGCTCTATAACTACGATCTGCAGAGAAGTGATCAGTGGAACCGCTTCTTTTTTGGGTGATGTTCGTGCAGAAGGCAGAAAAGAGACAATTTTCCATCTAAGCAAAAGCAGGACCCCTCAAGCTACTGATGATGGGCTTGCTGATTTACACTTCCTCAGCTGTAAGGTTTTTTCCACCCTTTCTAGAAGGTTGGACCTTGCCTCTTTCCAACACCTTCAAAATCAAGGAGAAGCAGAACTCATTTGCAACCACTCCTCCAACTTGAAATAAAAAGAAAAGCCACAAAAAATTCACAAAGGAAACAGGATAGGCAGGGAAGATTAGGATACACATTTCATACTCACTGACCAGCTAATACTGCTACTTACTTGAACAAGGCAGAGGGGAAGGTGCTAGATAAAAAATTACAAAATCATCAGGTTCGAGCAAGCCTATTTTCTACTCTCTCATGCAAATAATCAGCTATTCTCAGTTCTAGTGTTTTATATAGTAAGAGTTGGCATCAATGACTGATAACTGGCCGTAACACTCGTAAGCTTATAAGGTTGTTTCCTGCTTCTTATAACCTTTTCCAGCTGTTTGAATGGGCATCTTCCAAGCCGAAGATCTGCCTCAGCCAAAATACCTGAGAAAAATCATTTAACTACAGCAGCTCTCATGTTGAGATCAACAGAATTTCAATACAACTTGTAAATAAACTGCATAAAATGACTCTTGACTTTTGCACGTTCCAGAGCAAAAGTCACAGAGTAAAGATTTGCGGGAGAGTAAAGCTTACTGCAAAGGGTCTTCCCAGCTGTTGTAATTTCATAAATGGATTTTCCTGTAATTTCAGAGATGTGCAGTACTGCCAGAGGAACTCCTGTGATCTCAGTATTGCTACTGCAGCATTTGAACCGCACGAAAAGGAGAAAAGAGCGTTCCCCAAAAAACAAGGTCGGAGACTGAGATCAAACCAAAAAATTAATTGCCAATTAATCGCTTTTGGTGGAAAACACACAGGGATGTATTCAAAACTTCTTATCCTTTGTGGTATCCTTCACTCTTGATGTGACTACAGTAAGGAGTCACACTAATTCGCTACCTCCCTTGTTTAAAATATTTAGTTTTAGAACCTGTTTACTTAAAATGGGGTTCCACATGGCATCTAACACTGTTTTTTTCTCTCTAAAAAATCCTTCTGATGAGTAGCCTGCAACCAAAAACTCCTTCAAGAAAGCGAAGATAATAAGCATTAAAATTATTGACTGCAAACTTTATTCAGTTCTCAAATAAATGCATTATCATCTTCTATCGCATATTTGCCACTTTTAAATCACAGGATTTCTAGCCCCTAGAGTGCTTCACCTTCTCTTTTCCTGAGGGAGCTGTAGCATCGCAGTGAACAGAGCAGAGAACTTCCAGCCAGAAGGCACCGTTCATGGTTCACACGGCAGGCTGCTCTCCAGAACTAAGTTTTCTTTCCTATTACTGAATTTGGTTGTATTACGTCCTTGCTGAAGTTGGAATTCTGCATGTGTTTTCTGCCTGCCCAGTTTGCAGCATCTGAAAGTATGCCTGAATACTGTCATGTAAGCAGGGACTGATGCAATGGATAGTTAAAAGGGGAATAAAACTTTCTCTTAGAGACTGAAGAAGAGGGGGAAAAAAATAAATAAGGTGTATGCTATACTGACAAAGCCCTATAGAAAGTTCTATGGGAAAAGCAATGAGTAAGACTATATGGCTGTATGGTAACATGTCCTAAGGAGGAGGAAAAATAAGCCTGAACTTGTAGTATACGCTCCACCTTTTTTTCTTTTTTTTCTTTTTTTTTTGCATTTAATAATTTTGCAGATTATACCCATAGAAGTATGTTTTGATGTTGTGTTTCAAGTTCTAAAAGGTCACTGATAAGAGAAGGATGTTTCTGTTTTATAGAAGTAGGACTGCTACCAGTGCAAATACGAATCCAATTGCCTTTTTTTTCTTCTATAACAATCTCTCCATTTTCTTAATTTTGAAGACACCCCACCTGAGCAAATTCAACATGTCCCACCTGACTTTATCTCAGCAGTCTCCATAACCACACAGATTTGAGATTCCAGCATTAAAAGCTCCTCGTACTTATGATATATTTAAAAATCTTTCCAATGAAAAACCCTTAAAGACTGTGTGATCAAGTGTTTTCAGGTTTTCAAGCAAGGTTCATCTGTGATTAATTAAAAGCCCTTTTAAATCTGAAGCTCTTACAAATACCCCTATGCATCAGTAGTATTTTGTATTTTCTGCGATTGTTAGCATGGGCATGTTATTAAAATTCCAAGATAAAGAATGACTGAATTCAGAATGCTTCTATAGCCCAATAAACTGTTTCTGCTTCTCTGTGCCTTTTAAAGCTCTGCATAAAGATATAATCAGAAAAAATACTCTTGACATTCCTGTCAGAAACGTGTAAGATCAGCACATGCCACGAACGATTCTTCCTATCTAACATTTTCAAGTGTTTGAAGTTTGGTCTGCAGTGCTGTAATACTGTTCTTTGGCTTTTGTTATTTGCTAATGGGACCAAATATAACAACTACTCCTTGCTCTAATTGCAATGTTTTGGTAGTAAGCGCTCTGTAAGCGTCAGCACGATTAACAGATATATGATGGAAATTCATTTTTTTTGCTATTTTTTAATTATTATTATGATGAAATTGTATTATTTTGTACAGATTTACTCAGGCACATTTCCTATCAGTGTTCTTATACTTTGAAAAAGTGTGCTGCATATTCTTAGCCTTCCCATAGCATTAAAGAGGAGCTTCACTGCAGGGGGAAAAAAATCAAGCAATTAAAACCTTTTATGCTTCTAACATCCCTGAAATAGCATCCATTTTCCTTTTGAAGCACAAGCATATGTAATATCAGCGAATCATCTTTATTTTCAATTCTATTTCAGTTGAAAAACTCTGCCATGCTCCTCTGGGACACGGACCTGATGGATTTAAATCAAGTTGTTACCTGCAGCTCTTGGAATCTCTCCACGGTAACGGCAGATTTCAACAAGATTCCAGGGATCAGGTCCTGGCGTTTATCTCCTCCCTCCTCCCCACCCAAAGCCCTTTGATCGTATTGAAGAAAATTAGAAAGAAAGTTCTCTTACCGATAACTCCACGGTAAATGTCCCCTGCGAACCCCACCTAGCAAGTCGACATCATGACATGTCAGGTCAGCCTCAACCACGCTTCCCTGATAGTCAGGTAAAAGGAAGGAGTTAAAATACAAAATTGACACTTGACGATTTCTGGACAACAGCAGAAAATGTGATGCAATATATTCTGAACTGTCTTTCAGAGCTTCTGGTAACCTCTGACTTGTTAAAACATTTCTTCAGAGGGTTTCTTCTGCTCTACATTTTCGAGAGTTCCTGATCAATAAGCAAACATTGCAGATATACTCTGATTATTTTGTTTGAGTGACACCAAAAGCTTAAGATTCCCTTAAGTAAATCTTTGTCTCTACTCCACAGCTTTTTATCAACAGAAATATAGTAAACTTCATCACTGAATTTCAAAAGATGTTTCCAGCCAATAGATCTCATCTCAAACAGTTTCAAATTCTAAGTTAACAGAAGCTCTAATTTTTGCAAAAAAAAAGAAAAAAAAGGAAACATTTTGGCACACTCTTTCTATAAGGCTGTAAGCCACTTCTGAATAGTTCACGCAAACGGCAGAACTCAACCCTGCAAGCCTTCGTTAGCCAGGTTAACCCTAATTGATTATATACGTCCTCCCCACTCAAGTCAAGTGGGAACAGACACGGATTGGTAGGACTAGATCCTTTCCGTTCCACACATGGGCCAAGCTCATTACTGCAGGCTGACCATTAAATTAATTAATTTCAGTAAGGCTTATCTGCACCAGGTCTACAGGACAGGGAACCAAAAATATGCTTTACTAAGAAATTTAAGACTTTGTAGTTGACCTTATGCTGATTTTACTGTTAGCCTTACAGTAAGAGTGTTTTTTGTTTTGTTTTTTCTCTCTCGGTACACAGAATACAGAAATGGGCTTTGTGTCCACATCTAGAGTGGACAAAATCAGTCCGCCAGCAAAATTATGTGGTCATGTTCTACTTAAAGAGTTTACAATTTATTCTGAAAATGCTTAAGCAAAGCAGTTGTCATTCTTCCTACTAATTAGACTATAGAAGTTGAGTGCTGAAAACAAATGGCTAGAAAAAAAGTGAACCTTTAGTGCCTTATAAATGCAGACTATGTTGAACAAATTAGTAAAATTAATATCTATGCTCTGTAAACTGATTTTGTTAATAATGCAAAAGCAAGTCTATCATAACAGCTTTAAATATTTTGTTCAAAAGTTTTTAAAATGCTAGAAATCTGGCAACCTACTTTTTATTTTTAGTCAAACACTTTATTGATACAGACATTTAAGCAACTGCTATAAATGAGTGATCAAATGAATATTAAAATCCCATTCATGGCTCCTCCTCCAACGCCAGCAGGATGCTCGAAAGCTTTTAATATTGATTAGCAAGTTGAAATCCATTTTCAGTGTGCTTTATTCTATGAAAGGATTTTTGCTAAGTTATACTGAAATAAAGATCAAAAACAGATGCACCAGAGTGAAGTTTAAATTTATTTTTTTTTGCTTTGATTATATATCAAAATTGTGCTGAGAATATAGTGTAATACTCTTTCCTTGACTATGTGTTATCAGGCATGCTAGTTTTTTCTTTTTTTTTCCACTGTGCTACAGTATCTTTGTGGAAGATTAAGAATAAATTTTGGTAAAGTTCAAGTTCAGTGTACACCACTAGCCTAGGTTGCAGTATGCATTATCTTTACGGATTCAGTATAACATTTTTGCAAGTTTAAATGGTAAATTTGAGTATGCACAAGTCGCGTAAGTCAAAACTTGACGTAGCTTGTGAATCAAACTTTAAATAAACTTCATTGTCGTTGTGGAAAAGTATAGTTCACTTTTCATATTCAATGAAAATATTAAGATAACTGGAGATTTTGGCAGAAATAAATACAAAATGCAGCTTTATAATTCTTGAGGAAGACAATTTTAACATTTCTGTTCCTTATGTGCTACGCAAACATTAAAATTGAAGCATTAGTTTTTCCCCCTCCCCCAGAAACATGCATTGGCATTGTACCTCTCCTGGGCTAACACTTGAAATAATGCAGCAATGCTCTTTTCTTTCCAGGGTGCACAGTAATTTAAATTTGATTCCAATTTAAGCCTCCCCTATACCAGATTCCCTTCGCAATGATCACTGAAATGCAAAGACCTACTTGGATTATAGGGTTTTGTTCAATGCCACAAATATATATATTTTTTTCATTAAGACATAAATACTATGAAGTCACATGAACATAACAGCAATCCCTTGCATTAAAGCAGAACTACAAGCCAGATTCTCACTACAAGCAAAAGCCTGAAATATTTATACCCAGGCAGGAACCCTCCGACTTCACTGCTCAAGTAAGGAACAGAGAAGACAGGATGGGGGCCATGAACTTTATGAAGTAAAAAGGCAAAAAGAAAAGAAAAAAAAAAAAACACTTAATATACTAAAATGCTAGTTCTGAAAAACGTTTTTAGCTATTTTACGGCCAATTACATCAATTTGAAAAGATCAGAGCCTGACACAAGGGGAAACCCATTTTGAGAACCAGATATACACCCTCACTTCAATTCAGGTCAAAATTCAAACCATGCATTGATATACCAAACCCACAAGAACAAAACGTGGGAAGGCTAACTTAACACAATAAAATACAATCTTTTAAACAAAAGACACCAGACAGGAATAGAAGACAAAGGGAGGAGTATGACCACTGAAGTTTAACTTCCCCAATAGTCTGTTTAAAATGTTGTAATCAAGTATGAGCAACATATTGAGACAGAAAAGTGTTAATTTGGATGTTTAAAGGTCCGGCAACAATTTTCTTTAGAGCAAGTTTTAATCCTTTTGATTTTCCTCTTTCTTGAGAAGCAAATGTTCTTCATTGGGGTACAGCATGGCTCAGATGCAACAGAAGATGACTTGCCAGTTAGAATTGACATCTAGGACTGTCCAAGACAAGGGTCAATAAAAGCAACACATAATACCCCAATAATGTAGCTAGTAATTTCCCCCAAAGTTAAGATTTTCTTTATATTTCTTTTTAAAGAGCCTTTATTACAAGGCATGAGAATTCTAAGGCAAATTGTTCATCATGGCAGAACATCAAATCAAAATGTCAGTGACAGAATTGAGCAGAACGTGGAGAGCAGGGTTGTGTATCTGCAGCAAGAGTTTAGCCTACTGTGCCACAGCACCTAATTTATATTTCTCATCCCTAGACAAAAATTACTTCAAATTAGACTAAGATACTGAAGATTAAAACCACTTCCCTAGGTGCTTGTACACTGAATAAGACAATACGGCTGGATCCTAACAGAACAGCCTCTAGAGGTACTCC
This sequence comes from Tinamus guttatus, assembly GCF_059628265.1. Lineage (NCBI taxonomy): Eukaryota > Metazoa > Chordata > Aves > Tinamiformes > Tinamidae > Tinamus > Tinamus guttatus. The sequence continues at coordinate 3,870,164 of NW_028288931.1, forward strand.
ACAATACATGATAAAAAGGAATAAAATTAACAGCATTATAGGCTCTGCTTCCTCCTCCACATTAGAGGATTATATTTAAACTAGATATCCATAAATGTTTGGGTACATTTCAACACTTTTTAGAAGAAAAAAAAGTTTCAAAATTAGATGCTGTTGTTAAGCTGCTGAACACCAATTAAAACAGAGAGTGCCCTTTGGGCTATCTGCAATTTCTCCTACTTTTCAGTCTGATGTCCACAGTGCTACATGTTGGAAAGCACAAGAAATTTTGCATGAATTTGATCACTCACATAGGCAGTTATATTTTGAAAACCAATATTTTTTCGCAAGAATTACCAATGAAATAATGTTTTAGGACACAATTGAATTTGAAATAGGTAATGTTTTGAATAGTTTTTTGAGTTTTATTGAAATCTTACATGAACAAGAAATTGGAAATACAATCACATCAAGGAACAAATTGCCACGGCTTTGACGTTTTAAGCCAAACAAATTTTGTAGGGCAGATTTTCAAAAAGGTGTGAAGTTATAACAATTTAAAAACACAGTTAACCTACTTCTAGGAATGCAAAACATACAATCATGTTATTTTCAATACAAGAAAACTTAATTTGTTGTAATTTCTTAAAACTACTAAGACAAAGCACTAGCTTTTACTTTTATGTACAGCATACTCCTATGTAGTCTATCCCAAATCCAAAAAAAAAAAAAAACCAAAAAAAAAAAAACCAAAAAACCTGTCCAAAACCAGAGTTCTGCAAAAATCATGATTGAACAGTGTGCCATTCCTGCTTTTAAACTGCTAAAATGAAGCCTAAAATGATAAAAGCATCGAAACCCCATATGGAGTTCAGGAATTCTGCAAGCCCAGTAATGTCCAAGTGCGTTTATGAAAAAGAAAACTAAGAGACTCGAGTATATACACAATAGAGTGATTCTTCAGCCCAATACAAATGGCAGCCAATCGCTACTGAAGGATGAAACATTAAGCCAATTTTGTTTTGAAGAATGTAGAGCTATAGCCAATTCTATGTTGCCAATATTCTCAATCCCTCCTCACTTGTCTACTTCCACTGTTGCCCATAAGTATCCTGATAAAATTCCTGGTTGTCATTATTGTAACCATAGTTACCGGCATAGTCACCACCTTGCTGGAGCGGCTGTTGAGCGATGGGTTGGGAGCCCCAGTTCTGCTGGTTGTTGGTCTGACGGCGCTTGGAATCAGGCTGGTTGTACCCATCTGCCTTTCTCTTGCCTCCTACGTTGCCCCCACGGTTGCCCCTGGCTCCACGAGCACCACGTCCTCTCTGCTGCTGCGCGGGACCCCCTCTCCCACCCCTGGCTCCTCTCGGAGGGCCCATGGGTGCCCCCCTCTGCGAATAGCCGGCTCTACCTCGGGGTGGTGGTGCTCCCCGCCCCCTAGGTGGTGGAGGAGCTCCTCTCCCACCCCTTCCTCCTCCTCCTCTTCCTCTTATAGCATAGCCATCATCATAGCCGTAATAGGGATCTTCATAGCCACCACGGTAGTCATGATAGTCATAACCATAATAATCATCGTAATAATCTTCATAGCCATAGTAATCGGGGGGATAGCCATAGCCACCTCTCCCTCCACGGCCTCGGCCTCTAATAGGAGGTGGCATGCGAGGCGGAGGGTAGTAATAATAGTCTTCATACCTATTAAGAAAAAGAAACATGAATTAATTCTTCTTCTGAAGTCTCCCAAAAAAAAAATCAATGACATTTTTTCCCCTGTGTTTATTAGCAAGACACGCTCTGGAGAAAAGCGATTCAGACTCTTTGAAGCTAGCTCGGATTTTGCAGCAGAATTCAGTATTAAAGCAGTGCAAAGCATCAACACTCACGCAGTGCTTCTGGAGGCTTGTCTGGCAGCCTGACGTTCCTTCCTTTTCTTATCGGGTGGTTTTGCTAACACTATTTCAATTTCTTCCCCTTCTATCTCTTTTCCATTCATTTCATTCATAGCCTGCACAAAAATTAGAAGAGAAACATCTAAAAATTCATTTAACAGGAAAATAAGACTTATTGGAAGAAAGCAGCCAGGCTGATGCAAATTAAACCGTTTTCTATGCTTTCTTTTTGTGCTGCTTGAATAGAATTTGATATATCGTTCTTTCAAGTCTTTCTATATGCATCAGCTACACTGCAACAGGACTTTTGTTTTACTTTATGATGCAAAGAAAAAAATTACATATGTAAGTTGGATTAACACACACTTATCCAAGAACCATTGAATAAAAAGAGAGAAAATGTAAGCAGCAGTTCTCCTTACCCACTGACACAAAAACTCAGCTTAGTAGAAAGCACATACAAGAAAAGGAATACTTTTTTGTTGGGGAGAAGGGGTGATATTTGAGGCTGAGAAAAACACTACTGAAACTTGGTAGTCTTATCAAATGAGGCAACAATCTTCCCAAAAAGTAATGTGAATGTGAAATTTGTAGCTATCAAACACATACTCAAATAGAACTTAATACAGGATGCACATGCATCAAGTTTAGAACTCCAGGTAGAATCCAGGTTGAACTTGGGTTATCTACTTTGTATTTACTATTTCTGAGTACCAGTATATGCACCAACAAGGACTTCACTGCTATTTGCCTCCCCAAACTATTAGAGATCATGGATACTTTATTCCAAAGGATGTATGAAAATAAGCAGCCTCTGCAAACAATGAGCCAGTTGTTTTCCATCCATTAATCTCTTAATAATGTCATCTAAAAAATGTATAAACTAAGTGGCCATAAATCAAATGGGCAGTGGTAATATTCCAGTTTGTTCCAGAGAAGATTATTAGAGATGCTCTAGTACTGATTTAGGCCAATGACTGTTCAGTTCAGTGTCAGAATTTAGAGTAAAGGTCTACTGAGAAGTTCTGGGGAAAGGGAATAAGGCGATTTTGAGACATACTACATTAAAACATGTCAGTAAATAAATGTCACTGACTTACCGTTTCAGGGAACATTCAGGCTTCCTTACCCTCTCTTGGACAGGGTCCAAGACTATCCCAACTGGCTTCTTAACTTCATTAAATATGAGTGATATTCATGCTAAAGCCATATTCATAAAGCATTCTGAAAAGACTTGAAGATACGTAACACCTCCCTCCCACCCCCACAAAAATCTGAGTAGGTATTTAAAAAACAAGAGGCAGCAATTTCTTGAAAGTTAAATTCAAATCTCCTGAAATACAAACAGTAGAGACTAATGACTTTCCTAACTGCTCTCAGATACAACGATAATTTAGAGCTCCCTTGAAACTCAAAATAAGCATCTTCAGTGTTTAGGAATCTGCTTAAATGAAATGCTCTAGGGAGCATATATGGTTAAAGATATAGGCACTGAAGGAGTTGGTAGCATCAGTCCTCTCCCTCTTAGGTGTTACTTCTTGAACCACCTTGCAAATTCCATTCACTATTTTGGCATCCTAAAGCTACACAAAACCTTTAAATAGGTATCTTTGAGACACAAGTGATACCTTTTGTCAGCGCTTCCTCAGAAAAACTGTCTAGGTGGATTTTTTCCTCTCTTCTCTAGACTCTCCTGCATTGGTCTAGACCTCTTTTCCAGTCTAATTTTTGCTACAGTTTTGTCCTTTGAAAGTCTCATATCCCCCCAACCTACTGAAATCACAGGAACAAAATCCTCACAATTAAAATTCTTGCAATGGGATATGCTCTACAGATTGTCTCATCAGGCTACATGATGCAAGAAAATTCTTTAAAAAAATGTAGAAAACAAACTGCTCGCATTTGATTCAGCTAGGGAAAATAAAAATAATAATCAACTTACCTTCACTGCTGCACCTCTGTCCTCAAAATGAACAAAAGCATAATCCTTCAACTTTTTCACTCTTTCCAGCTTTCCAAATTCAGAAAAGGATTTCTCAAGAATTTCTTCTGTCACAGTGGTGGCCAAGTTTCTTACAAATAAAACTTTCACCTATTGAAAGATTAGGATGAAAGTTGCAAACTTTAAAAATCACATCTCAAAGCAAATGTACCTTAACTAAGATGATGTTATCACTCTCTCGTATACATTCACGAGTCTTGGTTAATCCTGTAAATTATGTGCTTGCTTCCAGAAAAGATAGCCTTGTTGTTATCTGCATGAAATTTCTACTTCTGTCCTTCCACACCTCCTCCATGATCAGCAGCACATCCAACACTGACCTTCTGCTTCTGAGATGCTGCAAGTCACAGTGGAATTTTGGTAAGACTTCAAGAGCAGCAAAGAGTTATCTCAAAACACTGGAATAAAGAGCATAGTGTCATTCCCTGTGCTGCACTTCAAGTCACCTCATTCTGGAAAGTGCTTTTTCAAAACATCCATCTATTATTATTCAGTAACAGCAGAAGCAGAATGCTAAGGAGAGACTTGTGTACCACTCCAGCAGGATAATTCTGTATCCTATTAATTTCGATAGGAATAGTCAGTTAGAACAGCATGCTCCTGATGTGTTCCACAGTCAACTGATTTCCAAGACTCTGACCATGCCAGAGACTAGAGTGCTGACTATGAAAAAATCCTCAAACCACATTCAGCTCCCTCAAAGCTCATATTGCTTCCAAAACACAGCAGCATCCAGAGAAGTTCCTAATTACCTTTGCCATGACTTCTGGATCAGGTTCCTCTACTGGGTCAGCCCACTCCACTGTCACAACATTGCCCCAGACTTTTACTTTCCCGCTCATGAGGCGGCGGCGAGCTTGTGCTGCTGACTTGTGATCCTCGTATTCCAAGAAGCAGAAGCCCCGGTTCTTCTTTTTATCATCAGGTTGGTGATAGAGGATTACATCCACCAAACCCTCTGAAAAACATGTCTTTAGTATTGAGCTTAAAGAGCAAAACAAAAACAAACAAAACAACCTACTCTACAAAGTAAAAATAGTGATTTTAACAGACAGCCTCCAAACTTAATATCTGAAGTAAAAGAAGAAAAAGAGATAGTGTGAGAAATGAAGTAAACAACCAAAAAATGGATGTGCTGTACGTGGATGTCCAATTTACCTACAAACGGGTTAACTAGAAGGCAAAATTCTCCAAAACACTTACCTCAAACCTAGGCCCTGCAAGACATCAACACAAACAGTTCACACAGTTCAGTGTGCTATACATTCTTATACAATTTTTGCTTTTGTGAAAAGCAGCCAGCACTACTACATGGTATCTCCTCTGTCTCCAGGGGAAGCTGGAGAGTTTCTTCCACATCTCTCCAAAAAGAGGAGAGATAAGGAAATTAATATTCACCTTCTGTTTTCATCACTTTCCTGCAGTACTTATAATTAGCAATCCTAAAAAAGAAGCAATAGATTAAAACCTTCCTACAGAAAGAAGAACAGGCGATCCAAGATTTGAACCTCTATTATAAAACAGAAGCATCTTTCCAGCAATGAGCTGTTCCTCCCTACATGCTGCATATACTGGGGAACTGTAAAATTCCCTCTAGCCTGATTCAATATTGCCTCTCAGAGGATTACTTTGCACTGCTTCCCTGTCATTCTTCACCTACTATTTTTGAGGCTCCTCAAAAGCTTCTCAGACAAGAATATTGTAGATCTGATGAAAAATAGAGATCCTTGGACATTAAACTAGAACATATAACAGAACTAAGACTTCCACACCTTTTCCAAGTGAATTCACGCCACTTCCAATTGCAATCCTGCAACATCAAGTTTCACAAGTACCAGACAAAGCAAAATCAGAACGTACACTAGTCCCTTCACACGCCAGCACAAAACAAGCTTGAAATATAAAACTTCTACCACCAATAAACTTGAAATAATTTTACATGATATCAGAAAGCAGCTGTCATTCAGTTAAAACTACAAAACAGACCAATATGGTATTTTGGAATCAGTGTAACAAACTTGTTAGAAGGCTCTTTACCTGTGACTTTACTGAACTCTTCCAATATGTTTTCCTTCGTCTTGTTCTTTGGAATTGATCCAACAAATAGCCTGTTGTTTGCCACAGAGATGCATACCCCAAGGTGCTTCCCAGGACGAATTTCATAGTTGTCACACTGCAAAAACAAGCAGCCATTCATTAAAATATGGTTGAAAAGAACCCCAAAAATCAGAAAGTCAGCTATTCCCTTCAGACTAACATTTATACATTGATATTGAATAAAAATGGCAAAAGAATTATTAAAACAGCATTCTGGTCTGCATTGAATTAGAAGAATGTTGGCGAGTTTAAGTTTTCCACTGAAAGCTTTGAATATTCTGTTGAAAAGGAAGCTGCAGAAATAAACTGATGTACAAGGAACAGGCCTACCTACAGGAACAGATACAAGCTGTAGGGGCTAGACTAATTCAAATACTGTTCATCTCACACTTGAAAGGTACTTCTAGACAAAAAGATGGCTTCTTCTTCTATTAACTGCTCACTGAACACGGCTGCTCTTACTAACACACAAATGCACAGCATCCCAGATACTGCAGCTCCACTTCTTCCAGTGTCTTTCTTTGAGAGCTTCTTAACCCAAAATACACTTGCTCAGTGACAGTCACAAGCCTAAATTACAGCATCCTTCCTGGTTTCTTCCCCTCTCACTCCCACAGCAAAGATTTTATTTCTTTTTGGCCCACGTGAATGGTATTTCTCTATTGCTTTAAATTTCTGTAAAATAAGTAAATAGATAATAAATGCTGTCATTTAGCCCATTTCTTCATATTATGCTGCTAGCCACAGTTATACTGTTCTGCAGACAACATTCCTTGATAGTCCTTTAAAGACCAGAGAATCCAACCTTTTTCTTTAAAGGGTTTCTAGAAGTCAAGACAAAGCTCATTATCTTTGGCTGGGGTAGGACTTTCAAACAGGCATAAATCTGTTCATCAGCCAGTTCCTGAAAATCCACCCAAATTTTAAAGAATTTCCAAGCCATGATTAACCTAGCTGAGACAGTCATACATGTGACAGAGCAATTCCTTGAACAACTTTCATGTTCGTTAAGAATTAAAACAAAATACCACAACCTAGCAAACAAGATCACTCAAGACAAAAGCCTTTCAGAATTTTGCCTCAGATAACAGTGCTTCATAACATAGTGAGTTTTGTGGTTTAGCAACACGAAGCTAATCAGAATTTGCCTTTCAAAGTAGATATTTCCCCTTCAAAAGGGAAGGCAGCACAGTATCCCTCATTACTCTTCAAACACTAAAACCCAAAAGCAATCAATTTCAAAAACAGATTTCATGTGAGTTGAAAGAGATACTCAAACAGATCTTAATAAAAAGTATAAAACAAAAACCTAACCTCCTAAATACACAAAAAATATACAAATACTAAATACCTAACTAAATACACGAATCCTACTCTAAAAGCCTAACACAGCCACAATGATCTGTAGACACTTGAAATATTTGAGGGAAATGAACACCAATACATTTATTTGCACTGACTCCTTTTGAAATCTTTACAGTGGGCTAGCACTATTCTTAAATTTCACCATTACCTCTTTTCAGCCTGAAAGATGTTTGGTTTGCTCTGCATGCTTGCAGACCAAGTCAGGTTTGCATTTAAGCTAACTGCATTGCAGCCTTTGGAAAGAACCAAAGCCCGCTGTCAGCTACAAAAACTGAAGGCATCCGTCAAATTTGATTTTCATGTCCATTTTGAGTCTGTTAATGACTGCTTTCATGAAACACTTCATTACCTAACAGATGTTCAGCATGCTCACTGTTCACATCATCTTGCCCTATCTAAAAATTAGTTACTCACCAGTTTGACTGCTTCCTGCGCTGCATCTTTACTGCAAAAGGTAATGAAAGCATAACCTCTGTTTTGACCAGAAAGAGGATCCATCATAAGGCGCAGATCCCAGATGGGACCAGCTTTCTCAAAGAGCGGTACCAATTCATCCTCGTACAAGTCTCGGGGGATCTTGCCAACGAAAACCTTAAAACAAAACAAAAAGAGGACACCTAAATAAAAATACAAAAAATACAAACTTGCTTTTAATATTTGAAAGCTCCCTGCAAAGTAAATACATTGCAGCATAAACCATCTCAGCAGAAATACTGTAGACTTAATTGTGGACAATATTATTGTATTTCCTACCAAGTTTTCTAAACCTCCCACTACAGTACTAGGTTTTGCATATGAAAAATGTGAATTTGTTATTTATAATTAAAAGGTCAAATTTCTACAACTGAAGAGGCAGATGGGCCCTACTGGTCTAATTTTGGCAATTAATAAGAAAAACCTTACAGCTTATCTAGTAAAGTCTCCTAAATTACCCCCCAGCCAAAGCACTTCCTTGTTCTTTCAGTTTTCCCAAACAAATTCCTAGTCCAACCTTGATTAGAGAATTACAGATGTGGCAAATTCTACAAACATCCTTAGTAAGCTGCCCCAGTGGTAATTTTCATTTATAATATACACTGTGATATTATTTCTAGTCTGAATTTCTATTTCAACTTACACCAACTGATTCTTATCATATTTGCCTGAAAATCTGGAGTCCTCATATTTTTGTTCCTTATGTAGAGCGATGACTAGTCACGTTCGTTCAAGTTTTTGTTAAGGAGTTTAATCGGTTCAGCTGAGGTCTCACTAGAAAAGATTTTTCAACTGTTTAAACACTATAGCTCTTCTCTGAATTCTCAGTTTTTTTGAATTGCTGATACAAGTAAGTTTTACAAAAAAATCCCAGTAAGACTAAATTCTATTATATTTAAATCACATGCTCTTTTGAGTGACTCTTCCCTAGAGCATTAGTTTTGTTACCATGGCTGCCAAAGATGGATCATTTTAAGAGCTGGTTGAACTGAAAATATGGAAGTTCTCTTTAGCTCAAGATTCAGAAGGACTTTACAGATTATTGGTTTTCAATAATTCATTTCTCTAAAATATTTTAATTAAAATTTGCAAAATAGACACTTCTATCCACTTGAGCTAGAGACAAGCTATTAGTAATTTCCCCAGTATTTACAGACACTTGCTAGATTGACTGTTTTAACTACTGTCAATACTGCTTACATGACACCGGGTTTTATTTAACTGAGGTACTACCTCAGTTTACCCAAGCTTCAGTCCAAGCTGACTAAAGACACACACATTTTTTTCTTGTAGATAGAGCTTCCACCAATATCTTTTTAAAGATTTGTTTGGACATCACAGCTTACCAAAGCAAAGGAGAGTTTACTTTTTTTGCACATTTTGGTTTTAACTCTACTGCTGAAAGGCAAGTTATGTTTTTTAATGTCAAACATGAGTCACAGTAACACAACCTAGTAGAAGCCAACCTTTCCCTCTAAACAACGCTGTGCCAAGGATCACATCCTGTACTGGAGACTTGGCAGACATCACCAAGAATGCAGATACCCAGAACACCCCTGTAAGCACAGATATGAACAGACCTCTGGGAATATCATGCCTCCGATTAAATAAATAAGCGAGAATAGAAGTTATTTTCCTCCAAGGAATGCTAGAACCTTTCAATATTTACATCACACAACTTCCCAGGACCCAGTTTCCAGAACATTTCTTCCATGTTGCTTAGATTCTCAGTTCACTGTGAACATCGACAGGCCAACATTGCTTGCTATTGGGGAAAAAGAAACAGATCTCATACTGAACAGAAAGTTAATGCCACAGCCAAGAGGCGTTTCCTACGAAAGGCTAAGAAATCCCTACAAGAAATGTTTGTGTCGTTACTGCTATGAGTATTTCATTCCAAATCCCACATTTCAAATCCAAATCCCACAGGTAAAATTCAAAGACAAAAATGGTACCTTCGTGAAAGTGCACACACCAGGAACTGCAGCTGGCTATTGAGGCAATGAAACTGTTAACAGAACAGTCAATCTGAAAGCGGTTTTCTAAATCAGTCAAATGCAAGAAGCCCACACTAAATTCTTTTCTGAGGTTCACTCTAAATATTATTCTCTCTACAAACTTCAAAACTGTAAGATAGCTGTTACAATTCAATTCAGGTATCACACTCCAGGATAGCTCACCTATATTCCAGTAACTTTACATCTGTACTAATGTGGAGACTAAAAGTCTCTGTGAGAATAACGATGGTTCAAAGTGAGTTCACTTTAGAATTTTTGAACATTACATACCAACTATAAGATCAATACTAGACATGACAAATGCCACAGAGATATCTTGCAAGAGTAAAAGAAACATCCTTAACATTCCTAAGGAAAGCTAAGTTTGAAAAGCTCTACATGACATATCTTTCAGTTATTTTAACTGCCGAGCTGCTTCTGTTGCCATCCCAAAACACTAACAGCATACATCAGTGCTGCAAGAGCTTCTTCAAAGCTTTGTCTCCTTGTAATTGTGCTTCATTTTAAAAAAGACTGACTGAACATGACAGATTTATATGTTAAAAAAAAAACCCTGCATTTTCACCAAAAATATTCAAAGCCTACAGTCATCATATTTATCCAATAAATTTCAGATCTGAAAAAGACCTGTGGCATCAATTTTAAAAGGTTATATATTTATGAAATGGTTTAAGCTGTATGAGATCAACTTTGCAATGTATATCAATGTGTCAGGCAAATAATCACCTATTAAGAGGTAATTTTGAGTTTTCATTTCACAACACTGAAACAAATTGAATTAAAAGTCACTGTAAACTTTAGGCGCACAACACACCAGCACTGTATAAGCCTCTTGAAGATGAGCAATTACCGGCATTTTCAGAAGCAAAAGAGAAAGTAAATGCAAAGGGAGAAGAAAACAAGATCGCATAACTGTTTCCATTCTCATCTAATACTTCTGTAAACAGCTAAATACCAACTTCTTCTGACATCACTATTACACTATAGCCAAATGGTTTATGTTTTAGGAAAAAGTCTTTAACTAAGTTCCTATTAAATCCGTTTTCAATTATGTTTACCCTCCAAACTTCCACAGAGCCACAACTACTTTGTCCTTTTAAGTTACAGAATCACATTCCCAAAAGAGCCTGCTGCCATTAAAGCCCACCCACTTGTACATATACATTAGACAGCTTCTCCCACGTAATCCTTTCATCAAAACAGTCAGTGTCAGAATTTTTAAATGTGAATGTTTGACATCCACAAAGGCTTTCCTACACAGATTACTGAAGCAGATCTTGAAGGAGAGCTGTCATGTAACAAATTACACTTTGATGCTGGAAACTCGAAGGCCAATAGTTTGGTCCATGAAATTGTAGAAAAGCTGCATCTTACTCGGATCTGGCCATCTCCAACTGACAACACAATTTACTTCTTCAACCTACTAGCTTCAAAACTAGTTTATGCCAAGCAGATGTAGGGAAGTCCTTCCCAAATCCATACTTCAAATGCAGTTTCATAAGCAACCCTAGCACAGCAGCTCACGATCCCAATCGACCAGCCAGTCCCCTGTTGCCTACCTTAGGCCAGCTTTCAGGCTCAGAACCCTCTGTCAGCTGATAAAGCTTTAAAGTTTACCAAAACAGCAGAAAACCCAGCCAGCAAAAAAAAAAAAAAAAAAAAAAAAAAAAAAAAAAAAAAAAAAGAACTATGAAAAGTTCACTGCCAGTTCGGCAGTAGCCACTACCACAATCTAAAAGGCTCTATCTTGAGTCTTTTCTCATACTGGGAAGAAGAATATGAGAAGAATCAGACATGCAAGTGCTATGCTTAAAAGAGAAATCTCACGCTGGGAAAATCTGCTACAGTCACGTCCATGCTTTTGAGCATGCCTTCCTAGTTTGCCAAATGACAGTATCAGGTTAAGAGGTTGAGTACTGTGCCTCAGAATCAAATGGCAAGAGCTAGGCCTAAATATAATAAAGCACACACCAGGTTAGGCAAAGGGGTTAGCATCTCAACCAGACAAACCAAGCAGTATTTCTAAATTAATCAATCTTGCAATAATTTTGCAAATTGCTTGGATTAGATCCATTTGGTAGAGGTATTATTTCTGTAAATGATCAGTTCATTTTTGCTACAGACTCTAATGCCCATTCATTGGAAACGCATTAATGTTCTTATCTTAGATGAATTTCAATGAGTTACCTGTTCCAGTTAACTTCATGAAACTTAACAGTATAATAGCCTAGCCAATGTCATACTCTTCCCTAAAGGTGACTTCCTAAAGATGGCAATCATCCCAGACAAATCAGCGATCCAATATTGTCAGTCCCCAGGCACAGTGCATATAAGTAATAATTTTACTAACACATAAACACACAGACATGCAATACAAAAATTGCTTAATGACTTCTAAATCACCTTGCAGAACACAGAAAAGCAAAACAACAACAACAAAACACTCCAAAACAAACAACAAAAACCCAAAACAAAAAACACCCATGTGGCTTGTTTCTCAACTTAGGACACAGATACTGTTGCACTAGAGGGATCTGTAAAGTGAGATAGTTTCAGTACCAGTCCATGGAACCTTCACAAACATTTTTGATTGAATATATGTAGACTGAAGCATAGATTCATAGAAGCATAGTACAGATTGAAGCAAGGGCAAATAAGCCATTTACTAATAATTATTAACGTAAGCTGCCTTCTTCAAAACTTTGTATAAGAGTACCTTTATGCAATACTGAAAAGCCTTTTTCACATTCATTCACATTTTGTTACTGTACCTCAAAGTGTATTTACCTTACAAATAAAAGCCTTTTTTTTGTTTATGCTATTAATACCTGCATTAGCCATTTTATGAAGCTATGTTAAGTTGAACCATGAAGTCTGGGCAATTTAGTGATCAAATTTATATTTTGGAAAATTGTGTGTGGCCTTCCCCAGTATATTCCACCTGGATATTTTCCACCAACCTATTCTGTTTTCCACAGACTTCGCAGAAAGAAACACCTGTTACAGCAAAAAACATAGAACACTTTTCCTCTACAATGGCTTAAGCTCTCACTTGTATTACAGTTTATTTTCCAGTATTTCTAACACAGCACTTCACACAAAAACACAAAATAATAATCAGTTTAGTCAACATATACTAACCTCTGTTCCGATACCAGGCTGCACGCCAGTATACACAGTATCTGGAGGAGGGCCTCCATATTTCCTCTGTCCTGTGGTTACATCCAAAGTGTAGCCAGTCCTCTCTAGCAAAGCCTGAAAAGAATATGTCACATTACTAGGGGCAGCAGATGTTATAAAACACAAGGAATAAAACAAAACCTTTCAAGACAAGCACTTTTTATTTGCTCTTTGCCACATTTGAGAACAAAGCGCATAAGAAATCACACAAACAGCAATAATCAGTCTCATACCAACAGAGATGACCTGAAACAGTCCCCTCCTTTTTGTTCCTTCCTGTTTTCCTACCTGCTTTTTTACTCTTTAGCACTGTACACAGTATGTTCAACACTCCAGAACACCAGGCAATATTTCTCCACCTAGTACCTACGTTTTTGCATAACTGAGAAATTCTTATTGTTCCTTAAGAGATTAACTAATACAGACTCAGTCTTCTTGCATTGCCTGATTAGTTGCATACTAATTTTAAAGCTCGAAAGACAAAATGAATCTTCTCTAGGCAGACCTATATGTTTTCACAGTCCTTTCACAACATTAAGTTTATGTATTTTGGTAACTGCATAAACAGGTAGATTTGCATTTCACACAAGACAACACTCTCTCTTTGAATTTCTAACTTGCATTAATTTGGTTAAAGCACAAGAATGAATGTACTTATTCTGATAACACTGATGGATTTAAAAACATCCAAAAATACTACAGTTTGTGTACAGGTAATATATTAATTCTCAGATACAGAGTAGTATTTTTATAAAACGTTACCTTGATCTTTGCTTCATCTGGTCCCTTCGTTGACTCCTGTACTTTGCTTCCTTGTTTCTCTCTTTGCCTGTAGGTCTTCATAACTCCACATAAAAATGCGCTTTTGTTCTGTAGACACAATTTATAAAGTAATTCAATTGCATGTATGAAAAGCCCTGGGTATCCACTGAATCTTACACTCCATACTGTGAGATCACGGTAACAAGCCAATCCAACAAACACAATGCAAAAATAGTTCTTTAGAAATTTTCTAAAGGAATTGAGCAAACTTGTACAACTGAAATGACTATCACATTCCAAGGCATATTTTTACCTAATTTTCTCAATGGCACACTCATTTTACTATCTGAAGAGTTTGTTTTGCACGTAAATACCTATATATTTAAGGCAATCTTTTAACAGGCTTGTTATTTGGATTTGAAGTATAAGAACACAGGAATATGATTTTTTTTCTTTTTTAAAGTAATAACTCTCCTGCGAGTAGTGTCAGGACACTATTTATACTTATGTGCTCATACTCCTGGAGCTCTCACCTTACCTGTACATGCGACAGGTCACTTTCTTTAAACTGCTGTAATACAGAGAGGGCTCCTTCTTCATTAAATTCCCTAAGAGCATCAATTGCTCTTTCATCAAGATCGACATAAGCTACCAACCCTAAAAGTTAAAGATAAAGAAGTTACAGATTTCTACTTAATTCCATACAAACTAAGCACTATGCAGTTTGCTTTTAAGTCAAAAAAGTTACGTTCCATATCAATAAAGAGAATTATACATTTAATATCAATTACATATTCCTACACAAACATATGAAAGAACATGAGTACAATGAAAAAGTTAAATTAAAATGTATATACCTAAGTACTAACTGAAGTGCAAGATTTTACTTCAGGGTGTAACGATTTGGGAATAAAATCTGCTGCACAAAAGCAGTATTACACATCAGGGTTTGAAATAATGAACTCTGGCTCACTTCTAATGGATTTATGAATTTCAGTTTCACACTTCCTTATCTTGAATAGAGCTGCTTTAAATAAGCTAATAGGTGAACATTACAGGTATCCTGTGTGAAAAGGGAGACACTTGACTGAGGATCAAACACGTATAAAGCGCTATCCCACAAAATATTAGGAAGTAGAATGGTTTATTCACTCTCCCCTCCAACTTCAAAAAGAAAAAACGAAAAGTTCTTATATTTCTGCTTTTATTTTTTGATTCTTTTTGTTGCCCACGCACTTCTATGGCCAGAATTCATAAAGGTATTATTTCGAGCCCTGCTATGTACCCAAAGAGGCTAATGTTAATTTTACAGGTGCAGTCTCCCCCAAGAAACACTGGACCAGTTCTGAAGCACTTCTTTTTCAGCTTAAGGATCCTTAGAAGCCCTTTCTTTCCCTTTGTAATGCACTTGCATATGCTGTGAGAACTAGTGACATTAAAATTTGCACTTTTGAAAGCACATAGTAAAATTTAGGGAAAGATAATGAAGTGCAACAATATCCAGAGCACACAGATTACCTAACTGGTACTTCAATTCAGAGATGCACAGTAGTGCCAAGCCCAAGGACTACATTTCAGAAGTGATCCTGCATATTGGAAGGCACCTGTATCCTTCAGATAAGACCTCAGCAGATTAAAAAACCCAAAGTTCAACCCCAAATTTAGCTCTGGTGTCAAAAACAGTTTGTTTCACTGACAAACCCTTGCACAATGCAAATATCTTCACTTGGTATTAAGGAAACGTGAATAAATGCTTTCAGAAGTTGCTCATGCAATGGAATTATACTAGGTAGTCAAGGTCTGGGCTGAAAAGCATTAACTGCTTTGAGAACTCCTCACAACACAACGTAACTGCAACACAGCTGGAGCCCCACGAGTTCCTCTGCTCAGGTATTTGCACCTACTCTCAAACCATCAAGTGCACATCAATATGATCACAGTTCAAAAGTGCATGTCTACAGCCAGCAAAAGCTGGCAAAGGCTTGATGAAGCTCACTGTGAATGACTTTCAAAAGATAACATTCTCGTGAGGCGGAATATCATACTAAAGATGGATAAAGTATTGTTTTTTGAATTGCCTTCACTTAATCAGTGGAATTTTGACTCTCTTCAACAAAAACTTGTCATCTTGCTGACAAGGCATTCAAGATAAACACATGAGCAGTTCTACTGCATCTTGTATATCTGTTCGCAGAACACACTTTAAAGAGGAAAAGAAAGTTTCTGTTTATAGGACAAAACAATAAGGGCATTATAAAAACAATGTGGAAAAACATTTTCTATAAAGAAGCCTTCTCTCTAGCACTTGCAGAGACCACTTGCTACCAGCAGGGTATTACTCAAGTTGCTAGATAGCTTAGTCCTTCAACATTGTCAAAAAGCAGTCTGTATCAAACTGAACCTTTCAGTATAATAACCCTCATGGATTCAACTGTCCACTCAGAACTAGAGAGAACACAAAAATCCACAGGCAGACTCAATTCAAATGTAGTCCCAGGCAAGACAAACTAGCTGCATCCCTCACTAAGTCACCTATCCAGCCTTCCAGTATTTAAGAACCACTGTGAGGAGTTGACAGTAGAAAAGTAAAAGCATAATGATGATTTGGACTGAAGAAAAAAAAATGTGCAGTTTAGTATGCTCAAACACAAATCTTTATTTGACAAGGTCTAACAAACTAGTACTCTGTGCCCTAAAGCAACTAAGATATCACATACAACACTAAGGATGTGCCAAGTAATTAGTCAGTGTCAAACCCAATTTGCCTTTAGGGGAGTCAAAGTAGCAAAACATTCAGAGCTACACAAATCAAAAACAATGATTTTTTTAAACCTTAATCTATAAAAATTTGAAAATGGTATGCCCTCACTTTCATAACCAGTCAGAAACAAGAAATGCATATTATACCTGTCTGAAATATTTCATCAAGTCTTTCTGCCACCTTCTGTGGGAGGCCTGCCTCTATCAGTGTCTTGTAGTGTTCTGTGTGAGTTACACTGGAAGTATCCATTGGTTCTTCCTCTTCTTTTAACTGTACCGCATTACCATTCACCTGATTAGCCATTTTATTATGCTGCTGGAAAAAATTCAGGAGCTATATTACAATAAGCCAGAAATAACTAGTTTGTAGGACAATGCATGATTTATCTAAACTAATTTGTATACATGCTGCAAATGACCTGTATTGAAGTTTTACTTAATGCTTTCTGGATGCAGCTGATCTAAAATCCAAAAGAAAGTACAACCCTTAATGCTGTGGAAAATGTACATGGAAGAATTCACATTCTTTTTTAAATGCACTTCATGTACATAGCAATATCTAAACTTTATCTGCCAATTGTCAGTAAGTTCACTGGTTACCATAGCAGCTGGAAAGTACTGAGATACGATACAACATCCTTTAAAGAAGAAGAGCTAGTGCTATTTTCATCTCCCATTCCTCCGGTTTTAAAACAATGATGTAAAATTTAGGGAACATATAACCCTGCAGGGTAGCTTAAAATATCAAAATGTCAATACTTGTTTGCTAATTTTCACTTTCTTAGCTTGTTGCCATGTCTTCCTTCAAACCCAACACATTGCATAAGACTAGCCAACCACTTTCCCACAACTCTGTCAGAACTCAATAAAGATGAGTAAAAAAATCACACTCAGAACAACATTTTAATTTCAATCTACAACTGAGCTGTTTCCATGCTTTCAGAATTATTCAAACAAAAGCTCTACAAATCACAGCTACTTTTTTTTAAAAAAATCTATCACTTACTGGTTTAAAAGGAAGCCATGACTGCAGCATCTTGATTTCACATATATATAAAAAAAAAAAAACTTGATGAAAGAATTAACCAACTGATTGCAAATATGTGCACTGAAAAATGCACGACTGTCTTCAGACAATTGCAGTTGATTAAAAACAGTTTTAATTTCCTGATTAGCCAGCCAACAGATATTTAGTGCTGTCAAATAAAAAGGCTGACAAGAAGCAATTCAACTACCCAGCAGAGAACATTAGGGTGACCAATTACTAAGTTCAGAAATGAAGTGAGCGAGCCTTGGGCTTAAAAAAAAAAAAAAATAGTAGTAAGTGATCAGCAGTGAAATGATAACCAGAGACACATATGCAGCATGGTAGGAGCAATATAGTAAGTACTGGAATATAGATATGAAGATGACTCAAGAACTTTTTTTTTTTTAATAAATAAATGTTGAAGCCTCAAGCTATTTACTGTGCTGAACAGTTCCACTGCAGAACAAGTCTCAAAAATAACCGCACCTAAAACAATCGCTTTGCATATCCGTCCCTTCTAAACGAAACCTTATGAACTGTTTGGGTGAAGATTTGAAAGCTTTAGGAAGGAGAGAGAGAGAGGAGGAGAGCAAAAGTAAAGCAAAAAACCTTTTCTTCATACAGAAGAGTGGGTTTTTCTAAAACTGCATTGACTTGAAGGGTGACTTTAGAATGTCAAAGAGAAACATCATTAGGTTCTGTTATAAGATGCCACTCTCCAATATGCAATTGGCAAGGAAAAGATGCATCTTCTGTAGCTACACGGCACATGCATACACACACATATATACACACATAAATACGCGCATACCCATATCTCATTTTCCTTTTTTTTTTTTTGACCAGGAGAAATTGTTTTCTAATCCATTCAGTTTAGATAGAAACTGAAAATTATTTAAAAGCAACTATAATATCCTAATTGCAGGAGAGAAAAACATTGCCTGATGACTACAATCATGCTTACCTACCATAAGTAGTGTTAACTGAACTCTCACAACACTAATCAACATAAATTTTCCAGAGGTATGGATAGAAAAATCAGGGAAAACAAAATCGGGTGTATCTCTGCTGCAAGAGAGTCTCTGTAAGATCTCTAAAGAGATCTCTGTAAGATCTAAAACTGTAAACAATGTGGGACAGGGAAGTTTATTTAAACTGAAAATGTTCAAGGTACGATACCATTCTAAATCCCTATTTTTAAAAATATATAGGATAATATAAAAAAAAAATGCAAACGATGTCACTGATTTTTTCCACCTCTTTACTACCTCTCAGCATTCAGTTACATATACATTTTCTTTGTACGGGGTGGGGGAGGGAGGGAGTATAAACCAAGAGACTCAGTAGAGATTTTAATATAGAAATATGAAACTTATTTGAAACAGTTAAGTACTTTTAAAGACTACAGCGACTCATAGTGATGCTCCCTGAACATATTTGTGTGTTTTTCTAAAGCCAGAGTAGTTTGCAAGTGTCGACCTTCCTAAAAGTTCAGCTTTGCTAAATATGGTCCGTCCTCCTTATAATTGAGCACAAGGTTGACAGCTACTGTTTCCAAGTAGAAAAACCTCATTTGCACTTCAAAAACTCAAACCTAAGACAGGCAAAATTTGCAGCCTAATGGAATGACAAGATAGTTTCAAACATTACAAACATATTTATATGCGGGAGCTACATGTAATGCCATAAAGCAGATTACTAGATGGCGCCACAGTTGATGAAATGCTATCCTAAGTTTTTATTTTAATACATAGGGATGTAGACAACATACATTATCACTTTTTTAATCTACTAGACTGATGGTTTATTTTGACTTAATTTATTAGTATCCTCATTAAGAATTTAAGTCAAAGCAGTACATCTTCATAAGCCCACAAAGTTAGGAGGAGGTGTACAAATTGTAGCTCTTTTCTGTAACACAAACTTAACTACAAAAAAAAAAGAAAAAAAATGCTCAAGTTCTAACAGCACGAAGAAACAAACTCCTTTTCATGGCTACAGTAATAAAGTCTCTGCTTGCTGTGCAAGCTTGCCCTGAAATACAAGATTAAAGTGATTTATTTTTTGCAAATTATCACCAACAAGTAAAGTTACATCTCTTACAACATCTATAGCTACATGTGGGATTATGCACAGGTGAAAAAAATAGAAGAAAGACAACTTAAGTCTCCCTCTAGATAATGGGAGCCAGATGTAGCTAATATGATTTTTTTCCTGAATTTTTTCACTAAGGAAAAATATACACAAACTTTTTTTGTGCTTTATTTTGTATTGAGGAACAAAAGAAACCAAAAAAGCTGTGACTCAGCTTGTAACAGGCTACAAAAAAGCACATAAATGCAGGCATGTATACAAATACTGCACTTAAGACTCCTTCATGTACATTAAGGAACTCAAACATCTATGGAAGAGGGAGACTGGCTGAACCTTCAGATTTTAAGCGCAGATAATAGCAAAGGATCATGTATATCAGGATGTGTCAGATATTTATTCTTAAAAACATGCAGAAGTAGCTGAATTTAAAAACATACTTTTTATGTACATGCTTAACTAATCAACAGCAGTAAGCCAGATTTGGGGCAGCTTTAGAATGCCAACAATATGTTTCTAATATCAGGAATATTCAATAATATTCAAATAGATTCCGATATCTTTTGCTTAGAATTCCATCTCATCTCAAAACGTGATTTTGCCAAGTGACTCGTCTCTCATAAGAGCTCCTCATAAGACAGGGAGCAGGTTAAGAACTACAGGTGCTTCTAAATTACCCAGACTACCCCTCCAAGCCTGAAATAACTCAAATGGTTCAAAACAATTTTTCTTGGTGGAAAATGCTAATTAACATACACCTGACCCTGACAGCACATGAAAACAGAAACTTGGTCTCAGCCCCAATGAGACAATCACTGAGGAAACAGCCAGGATGTTAGTATTCCCTATTTTCAATACCATCCCTCTAATACAGGTTGCCACCCTCAGACTATCTGAGCATAATTCCATCCAATTCATTAAAAATTCAGTTCAGTAAATTCAAAATAAGTTTAGTAGTAGCTTAATCAAACAGAAATGACAATTTCTGGCAAAGGGATGATAATATTTTGAGCCATCATAATCAACTTGGCAGTGACTATCCAGTAATACTGTTCCCAGACTTCTACTACTTAACTTTGATTTCACACAGGTACTAAACTGCACTTGCTTAGCTCAGATGGACAGGAAGTCTAAGTCATACATACGAACTCTGTATCAAAGCAAGTCACTTATGGTAGTAAACCTCCCATTGTATACACAGCTCGCAGGCCTAAATAAAAAAAGCAACCATTTGAGTTACACTGCATTAAAATCAGAATATGGGAGGGGTGGTATTAGCCTGAGGTTTGTTTTCTTTTCTTTTTAAATGTACCTCAACAAAACAAATTTAGCTCCCAGGAAATTATCATCAGTCTTGTATTTAAGGTTCTTGTCAAAATAAGAGAGAGAAATGTATAAGCAGGGGGAAGAGAGGATCTTAGATTACCGAACTGAGCTGGGAGTGTATAAGACCTCACGTGTTCACAACAGTGACTAGCGCATCTCTTCAGATTTCTTTGTGCAAGCACTATAGCCATCTCATTGGTACTGCAGCCTATTCAACCATAGAATGTATGTTTTAATAGTTTAATCATGATACACTAAAGTGTTCGCTAGCATGGCATATGAGAAGACTTGTTTTGGACTTATCATTCCTTTAAAAGTTATGGCCTTTCCACATTAGTGAAGTTTTCTTACCAGCCGGTCCAGGCTACCGCGACACCATGAGTAGGTAACATCCTCACCCTCCAGCACAGAGCTCTGTCCTCATTCCACAACGTCAGCAAATGGAAAAACTGAGAACCTTCATCACTATCCTAATCAAAAGACCAGCACAGTCTTCACAGAAACTGCAAGTTTAAGCAGCCCCTTCATGAAGAGATGTCTTTACCACAACAGGTTAGCAATGCACAGAGGAGTTCAAAAGAACACTTCAGTAAAAGTGAGCATAATTCCAATAAAATGGCCCTTGTAAGGTCTGGCAGATGTTTGCCTAGGAGACTATTACTGGGAGGCTTAAATATTATCCCAATAGAGATGGAGTCTAGACAGAAAACTGAGAGGGATAAGGATGCTACATACTCATGGAAAACACAGCTTCTAGGGTGCAAAACTACACTACACAGATAAGGAAACTACACTATAAAATACAAAGCTCAGGGTAGGCAGCCTTTTAGAAAACACATAAAATAACTCAGTATTATACAAAGTGTAACCTAACAAAAAAAAAAAAAAAAAAGAGGAGGAGGAGGGAAGCAGGTAAAAAGAAAACCCTCATATACACTAAAATGCACTAACTCCCTTTGCAGCACAAAAATATTTGTAGTGCGGGTGGGATCCTTTAGCATCGTATTGGTGGGAGCGAACCCAAACAACTTCCCACAGGAAAAAGCGCAGTCCAGTACAGCTTCAGCATAGGATGAGCCACATAATCGTTAACAAGGCCACCAAGATCCGCTAACTAGAAACGCAATAAAATAAATACTAAAAGCATTTAAGCAAGACTTGCTAGAAAGATTTGGGAGAGATCTTTAAGGAGCATTTAATAAAAACGACGGCCTCGCCGCCGGGTTCCGAGATACCTTCCCTCCAGCGGCCCTGGCAAGCGCGGCTGCCCCGAGCGAAGCTCCGCGCCGACCTGCGCCAGGAAGGGGCAGCGCGGCCCGCGCCGCCGCACGAGCTCTGGGGCAGTTACTGGGAGCGCCGGCTCTGTTAAAACCCTTCGCAGCCCGCGCACGAGACGCGGGGCGGGCGCTGCCCCCCGGCCGCCTCAGCCGCTAAACCCCGTTTCCCCGCGCGGCCCAGGAAGGCAGGCGGCCCCGCGCAGAGCGGCGCGCGGGCACCATGGGCGGCCACGTTTCCCCCCAGCCACGTGCGGGGCCGCTGCGGGCGGCGCCGCCCTCCCCATGCAGGCCCCGCGCCCCGCAGCGCCCGCCCCGGGCACCAAGTGGCGCCGCGGCCGCGCTTCGCCCCCGCGGCGCGGCCCAGCCCTGCCCCGCCGGGCCCAGGCGGCGCCCGCGCTGCCCGGCGCGCTCCCCTGCCCCCACCCGCCGCACGAGGCGACCCTTCGGCACCGGCGGCGCCCCCGGGCACTCACCGGAGCGGGGCCTGCGCGGCGCAGCTCGGGCCCAAGCAGCGGCGGCAAATGGCGCGCGCTCCTCCTTCTCCTCATGGACGGCGGCGCGACCCCGGCAGCACGCGGGGTTTCCCGGAACTGTTTCCAGGGACCGCGGCGGCGCCCACTCAGCAGCGCGCGCTGCGGACGGGCAGGCGCCGCCGCCAATGGGAGGCGGGGGGCGGGACGCGCCGCGACTCCCGGGGCCGGCGAGAGGGAGGCGCGGCAGCCAATGGCGCGGCGCGGCGGCGGAGCCGGCGCCGCGAGGATTTAAAGGGGCCGCGCCGCCCGCAGCCGCCGAACAAAGGGAGCGGCGGGGGCGGCGCCCGCGCGTGAGGGAGGGTCCCGGGGGCGCGCGGGCTCCGGGCTGCCCCGCGGCCCGTCCCGCCTCTCCGCGGAGGCGGTTGCCGCTTTGGGGGTCCCGGCTGCGGCGGCAGCTTCTCCTTGGCCACGAGGGTCCCTGTGGCAGAAGGAGGCGGGAGAGCGCGAGCTCCGCCGCGGAGCTTCGGGCGCCCCCAGAGCCCGTGCGGATATTGCTGCTAAGCGGCGGCCGAACGCGGTTGAATCCCGCAGGAGGCGGCGGCGCTGCCGAGCAGCGAGACCCCCCGTTGAGCCGCGCTGCGCTGGGGTCCGGCTCCGCGGCGGGTGATCGCAGGGGGCTGAGGCAGTCCCGGCGCGCGAGCACCGGGCACGGGGGCTTTTCCAGGCCGCAACGTGCTGCGTTGCCCTCCGTTTCCTCAGGCTGCTGCTGCGGGATGTGGAGGTGAATGTGTGCGGCGGGAGCTCCCGCTGAGAGCCCGAACACGGCGTGGAAGTGAATCCGCAGGGTCTGCGAGTATGAGCAGGTGAGCTGGCCCTCAGCAGCCAAGGAAAGAAGCTACTGCTTTTCCTTCCAAAAACTTAACAACAAAGCGACCCTGCAGGAGACCACATGAACCCGTGCGCATTTCCATCACCCTTGCATGGAACATGGATAAACGTTGTATGTGCTACCTGATGTAAATGAAATTAAACTTCTCCTGGTCCAGTAATCAGAAACAAACTCACCCAGATATCAGGGTGATCTTCTATCTTGCTGAACCTGTCTCATGGCAGATGTTCTCCTGTGAAATCTGTGCTGTTGCTTCACCGGGAGTCGAGTAGTAGATTTTAAGTTCTCAGTTTGAAAAATGAGAAGAAATGAGGGGTGTTTACAAGCACACCTTTCACTATAGTTTCTTAAAAATTTCTTGACAGTGAGGGTGCCAGAGCCCTGGCACAGGCTGCCCAGAGAGGTTGTGGAGTCTCCTTCTCTGGAGATCTTCAAACCCGCTTGGACGCAGCCCTGTGCCACGTGCTCTAGGTGACCCTGCGTGTGCAGGGGGTTGGACTGGATGATCTCCAGAGGTCCCTTCCAACCTTGAGCATTCTGTGATTCAGTTGTACTTAATGAACATCCTGCAAAACTCTTCAAGATATCTTAAAATGTGCCATCTAGGAGTGAAACACAGAGTACTAACATACCTGCTGTCAGCTGACGCTTTCTTATCTGCTCAGCACAGGTATTTTTCAAAGCACCTCCTTGGCCATGAGCTAAATGCGGATGTGAACACTACCAGGATGTGGGGTGTGAAGTGGGTGTATTTGTTTTCTTTTTGTTTGTGTTTTGTTCATTTTGTAACCAAAATCAGTATTGATTTTTGTGTTAAACCTGCCATGACTTTGCCAGTACAAGATTTTAGCATGTTCTTTCTGCTACCCAATGAATACATGGAGCTATAAATTGGTATTTGCAAGATGCAATTCGTAATTAAACATGGGTTAACTCTAAGCTGCCATGCCTCCACCCTGCTCCTTAAGGGGATCTAGTACTGTTACTTTTCCCCTGGAATGTGACACTATTGATGGGATCACTGAAACAATTTCCTTTATAACACTGGTTTCATCAGGCAGCACAGTTTGTAATCTTTGCTGCTACAAGGTCTGTAAGCTTTGATTCACACAATTGGTAGAAACATGTTTGGGGGGGAAAACGACATGAAAATCATCTGTGATGTGATGCATGATCAGCATACGGATGGCTGTAATGAATTTGATCTACTTCTGACATGAAGACACAACTGCTGGTATGTTTGTGGTTATTGGCTTGTGTTGACTCATGCTGGTCTCTGCTCCTGGATGAAGATGGCTCTTCCTACCATTTTCACCCATGAAGCTTCTTAGCTGAATATTTTTTCTTTTGGGCATCAGAAAGGAGTATTTTCTATTGTATTGCCAACTAGTGTAGAAGTACAAGAGCTTCACACGACTGTAGAGATCTCTAACATTTTGGCTTTCCGGCTGAGATCCTGGTTCATCACTCCAGTGTGTAGTAGAGCTGGTCCAGTGCCAGGCAGCAAGCTGGGCCTGAAAAGAAGTCCGAAATGCTCTAGGACAAAGTAATTTCAAAGAGGTACTGCTAGAAACTGCTAGAACGATGCTATTTACAGCTCTGTTTGGTTGATATCAAACAGATACACACAAGATCTGGGCCAAAGCAAGGCAGAACAAAGACTCTTAGAAACAAGAAGAGGTTCAAACATCTGCTGTAGACAGCTGCCTTGCATCAATCTGGAAGGGCAGGCAAGAAAACTTACTGCTTCATGGACGGTTTATGTCTTTGTGGACATCAGTTATGACAAAATGGAGAGCTGAGACCACAACTCCCGGTGGCAAGACCATATGTGCTTTTCTGGACCTTGTGCACCCTGTAATCCTTAGAATTTCCTGCATCAAGCAAACTCATCTCTTAAATCATCTTTGCCTTCTGGTTGCTGAAATGCTTCTGTTAAGAGGCTTGTCTGAAACACAAGACACCTTTCCCATCTACCTGCCCCGTGGCTTTCAGGACCAGCACTGTCAAAGGAGGTGTAGAACAACCTGTTGCAAACTCCTGGCCTGGTGCTATTGTGGAGCCTTAGTAAGACGCCCCAAATACAGTATGCTTGGAGTTACTGATTACTACTGTATCTTAAGAATCATTAACAAGCAACATATATTGGTACCATTTAGTTGCTTTCTGAACAGATACTAACAGCACAAAGGTCAATGGAAGAAAAAACATACACTGATTTTGAAGCTATAGAAGATGATTTAACAACTCACTGTTGGCCAAAAGGCAGGGGTTTCTCCCAAACTTTTTACTCTGAACCAGCTGTGCTACTGATCAAATATTGCACAAACTAATTCATTAACCTCAGGGGAGAGGGAATGAGATTTGAGCACTTCATAAAGGTTTTAATGAGCACCATGGGCAGCACAAGAGAAGGGGTTTGGGATGCTGGAGTATAGGGAGCAATAGCTGCAAATACTTGTAACTGCTCGGAAGGGTAAGCTGGGGTGAGGGGGGGCTCATTACTTGTAGAAACAATGAGTTCTCACTCATCAAGTTCAAATCTTTTATAGGAAAAGACATTTGCTCCTTGCAGGAAGTGAAAAAGTGCTTGTGTGATTAGCAATGGCCAGCGTTTGACTTGCATTTAACTAAAGCAAATTAGCCTCAGGGAGATTTAGATTACTAGAACTGTATGGAAGTTTCTAAATAGAGAGGACAGTGGAATACAGTAGAAAAGCTCCTGTTAGGTCATCTGGTTAAAACCAGAAACTTTTTTGATTTAGTGAAGGCAATTTCAAGAGACAGAAGAATGTTTGCCCCTTCCTCCTGCTTTTTTTGTTTGCAAAGTTGATTTTAAGGCAGCGAAGTAACTGAACGGTCCTCCCCAGAGGACAGGATGGATTTATGAGCAAAGACACAGACAGGGCACAAAGCAATTCACCAGCAGAGCACCACAGCAGAAGCTCATGCAAAGCTGAAGCACAACGAGGAGAGCGAGATGTCTCTCAGCAGCCCTCGTAGCCAGGAAAGCTCTCAGCCGCGCAGCAGGATGCTGGACAGCACCTCTGAACCTCAGCAGTCTTCAGAGCGCGGAACGCCTCTCCTGCGGGCAACACAGAGAAAGGTTCCAACCACAGCACTTCCCACAGAGCAAATCATCCCCTCTGCCCTTGGAGGCACTCGAGCAAAGGCTCGGCAGCTGAACTGGTTTGTTTATAATCCACTGCTTGGACCTTCCCAGGCTTTTACCCATTTCAAACACACTGCACAGCTGCAGCGAGTCAGAGCTTGACCCTGCTGGCATTCAGTTCAAAGGCAGCTCCAGGCACAGGCCAGGTCTCTTTGTGGACACGTCTACAGCTGGTTTTCTGGTGGGTTCTGGATATCCCACAGTCTGGATCCTCCCTTCTAGGGAATCTTTGGGGAATCTTTTCTGTTTCCTTTTTTTTTTTACCCTGTGTAGAGGTACGTACCACACCTGAACACTCTCTGGGCCCGGACTTGGCGAATGGCAGCCATGGCTGGCAGTTCTTCAGACACCGTGATCTCACCTACGGGTGATGCCAAATGCTGCACAGAAGATTGTGTAGATGTTAAAGACAACATCACAGACACCATCCTCTCCTTCAATGGGATATTAAAAAAAACACGGCCATTTCACACCCAGAAAGTGAGTGAGTGCACCCAATAGAACACCCCTTGTCCATAAAACAGCAGCCTGCAATGTAAAGACAAAAAAAAAAGTGTACGCAAATGCAGAGAAGTGGGATCACAAAACCATGAATTTAAGCCCTGATCAGTTCAGAAAATACAATTGTCCTAATACAAACTTAAACTACTCCATAGTCCATTGTAGCTGCGATGATAAGAAAGTATTCTTCAATCCTGCTGCCTCACCAGTGACCCTGCAGCTTTTGTGGGGGGCCAACCAATTCACAGATTTGGGAAGAAAAAGATGCATCCTACTTGGGAATTTTTGAATAAGTAAAAAGTAAATGGGTCAACTGAAGTATATTGCTTTTCTGGAAGAGCTCTTCCCACCGGACTTCCTATTCCCAGGGAAGCAGGGATGGTTTTAAACAATGTTCCTGGCTCAGGTTAATCAGTCCCAACTGAAAAGGACCCACAGGTAGCTCTGAATACCTTCCCTGCACAGCTCCTCAGAGGGCCAGGAAGAGAGCAGCTGCTTGAGGTTGTGCCAGCTTTTAGATAAATCATCTATTAAAAATTACTATTGCTGCTACACGAGCAGGACACTTCCATTAGGAAGGAAATCGCAACAAAGGGGACTCTGTGACTCCATCCCCAGTCCAACAGTTAAGGTGCAGCCTTGTCAAAGCACTTTCTATGTCAAAGCCTCCACTTCGCTTCCTGCCCTCTCAGAGGGATCAGCTCCAGTCACCTAATTCCAGTAACGCGGCACTGCGCGACCCCATGGTGTAACAAATTGTAGCACAGGAGGCCTTAAAAACTGTAGGAACTGCAAGTCTCTTCAACCATATTTCTTCCAGGTTTCTTTCACTGCAGTTCAGGTTTAGTACCATAAACTGTGAAGGAAGAAATTGTTTTTAATGGATATTCTGTTAGCCCAGTAGAGCGCACACATCTCCCTGGACCACAAAGAGGGACGTTTTTCTTCAGAGAAAAACTTCCTACATCAACCTGTTTCCACACAGGTGCCATCTTTTACTTTTCCCACTTTCTCTGCAGCTTCAACTGCAACAGAGTTTGCTCCCTAAGCATGATTGTCATTTACTTTCAGAGAAAGCCTCAAGGGAATGGTTGTGCACAGGACTACCTACCCCAAAGTACACTCTTATTTTGGAAGAACACACAGCTTAATATCAGACAGCAGAGGGGTTTTGTTTGTTGGAGTAAACATCTACTGAACAGAAAGGAAGAGACCGAATAGTTTATTTGAGATTTTGCAGGCCATAACATGACAAGACGAATGTGGCTTATGTTGGCCAAAGCGCGCGGTGTTCAGCGCCGCTTTACCCCGCCTGGCGTTGCCGCTCGCGGCAGCTTAGTCATCATCCTTCAGCTTCTTGATCTTGTGCTTGTGGCGCTCGATCTCTTTCTGCAGGCGCTCGATCTCCTTCTTGTGATGGTCGATCTCCTCCTCGTGGTGCTTCCTCAGGGAAGCCAGTTGCTCCGCTCCTTCTCCCTGAGGGAAGCCGGGCCTCAGGGGCGGGATGGGCCGGGGAGGCCGCGGGGGACGGGACGGGACGGGACGGGGCTGGGTTTACAAGGCGGGAGCGAAGGCGGCCGCGGGCGGGATGGCCGCCGCGGGCCGGCCCGGGGGAGGCCTCTTACCTGAAGTACCGCTCCTCCTCGGCCGCCTGCTTCTTCCCGAAGGCGCCGCCGGCCTCGCGGATGGCGCCGCCGCCGCCACCGCCCTTACCGGCGCCTTTGCCCAACTCGCCGAGCTGCGAGGGGAGGAGAGAGGCGGTGAGAGGGGGCACGCGGGGAGGCTCCCCCCCTCCCGCGCAGCGGCCCCGCGCGCACCTGGTCGGCGCCCGAGCCCGAACTCCAGGCGCGCTGCGACCGCTGCTGCTGCTGCGCCACGAGGGCGCCGCGGAGGCCGCCCCGGAGCGCGACCGCCGCCGCTGCCGCCATTGCCGCGCTGCCCTTGCGCGGACGCGCCCGCCCCGCCGCGCAGGCCCCGCCCCGCCCCGCCGCGCAGGCTCCGCCCCGCCCCCCGCGCAGGCCCCGCCCCGCTCCGCCGCGCAGGCTCCGCCCCGCCGCGCAGGCCCCGCCCCGCCCCGCCGCGCAGGCTCCGCCCCGCCCCCGCCGCGCAGGCCCCGCCCCGCCCCCGCGCAGGCTCCGCCCCGCCCCCGCCGCGCAGGCTCCGCCCCGCCGCGCAGGCTCCGCCCCGCCCCGCAGGCTCCGCCCCGCCCCCGCGCAGGCCCCGCCCCGCCGCGCAGCCGCAATAGGGAGCCGGGGAGGGCCTGTCGTCATGGCGCTGCGCGGCGGTCACGTGCCCGTGCCGCGCTCCGGCGTCGCGCTCACGTGGGTGCGCGCGGGGGGCGGTGCGTGCGGCGTCACGTGGCGGCAGCAATGGCGGCGGCGGCGGCGGGGCAGGGCGCGGGGGGCGCCGCCGAGGAGGCGTTTCTCACCTTCTACAGCGAGGTACCGCACCGGGGCCGGCACCGCGACCGGCACCAGCACCGGCCCGAGGCGCTTCCCCGCCTCCGCCCGGCCGCCTCCTTCCGCGCGCGGCAGCGTCTGCGGCCTCCTCGCTGGCGGCGGAGACTGGAGGGAGGGGGAGGAGCGGAACCGGGGGCGGGGGAAGGGTGTCGCCGCGGGGAGCGGGCGGTTCTGGTTCGTTTCTGGTTCGGTTCTGGTTCTGCCCCCGGCACCGCTGTGCCGCGGGGGAGCCGCTCCCGTGCCTCGCGGCACCGCTCGCGTTTTAGCGGGTGAACGACCGTCTCGGAGCGCTCCGGGCGCCCCTTCCTCCTCCCGCCTTCGCCCACTTAGCGCGGGCACCGCTCGGCTTCCTCCGAACCAGCCCGCGGCCCTTTATTTCATTAGATAAAGGCCAGCGCCGCGTCTAAATGCACAGTTCAGTTTGACTTTGTGCTGTAGAAAATGGGAGTAAACTGAAGCGAAAGGGGCGGCCTGTGGGGTGAAACCTGCATTTCTACTCGCTCTGGTGCGACTGAATGAGGTTAAGGGCCTGTCGCCAGTACTGAATTAAAAGCAGTAGTTTAAAAGGTACCTAAGAAGTCACGATGGTAGAAGTGAGGTTGGGGCAGGGGGAGGCATGCGCTTGGGCAGCCCATCGGAGTGACACAAAAGTGTTTTCTGACCTTTTGTGATTAAAAGGTAACGTTGAGGACACTGTCATGCTGCAGAAAAGGATGAAAAACATCCACTGCCCTGGCTCAAGTAGGGAAGCGTTGCTGAGTAGGCGACGGGCTTGGGATGAGCAGGAGGTTTTGTAACCTGTAGCGCAGGATAACGATGCGCGTTGCAGCAATCACTCGGGAAAGCAGCTAAGCTCACTGTGATGGTCAGTGAACGGAGGTTTCTTTTATTCTTCAGGTGAAGCAAATTGAAAAACGAGACTCTGTTTTAACATCAAAAAACCAAATTGACAGGCTTACCCGACCTGGATCTTCCTATTTCAACCTGAACCCCTTTGAGGTTAGTCTGAGCATCTTATTCTTCCTTTTGACTTGGTTACAGCAACTTCCTGCTTTAGCAGGTATTTGTTTCAGTAAAAAGACTGAACATTCGAAAGAAAAAAAAAGTCTCCAGATGCAGATTACTACAATCAAGGCTTAGAGAATACAGAGGAATAGAGTACGCTTGTTTTGCTGGCTGTGGCAGAAGCAGAATTTTTTGGGCAAGCTTTCCTCGTGCAACAGCACAGAAAGATTTTGGCAGATAAATGCCTAGCACTTTTTGAAAGGAAACGTTAACGGCTCCAGGTGACATCATGCTTGCCAGGTTCTGTTCCCAACACTCTTGGCTCAGTATTTTGGATATTTGTGTGTAATGCATTGAATGAGAAAGATCTTTAAAGAGTCACAGGAAAACAGATGGTTCCTTTCTGTTTTATTGGGGCTTCACTCCAGTTGCAATCAGATAAAGTCTGAATACAGATTTATACCAACAAAATCTATATAAATCAGGATAGAGTCGTAAATAGAAATGCTGAAGAAGAGCAGTACATAAAACAGAATCTGACATTCCACTGGAGCTGTTTTTTCATATGGGTATTTCATATATATATATATACATATATATATGTATGTTTATATATATATATAATCCTGTTCAGCTGCCTCTTTGTATCCTCAGATGTTCAGCTTTCCGTAGCCCAACACAAGGCTGGTCAGCCCCTTCTGATCAGTCAGCACTTCCTTCTTGATATGTTCATTTATGCAGAGAATCTTATTGCCTTGGAGAGGCAAGAGAGCCCTTTAAAAGTAGTCAGTTCCTCCCCTGAAAGGCGTTTGGTGTTCTGTTGTTTTGTGGGGTTTTGTCTTTTTGTTTTTTCTTGTAGATTATTAGTGTCAGACCAAATGCATCTGCATTGAGTTAGCTCAGTGCAGGTGTATGTAGGTCAGACATTAATAATTTCTTGTTCTTTAGTGTTGATTCAGTAAATTAATTCATAAAAGAGTTCTTAAACTTTGCCACATCCCTATCACTACCTAGACTAGTGGGTTCATTCATGGAAAGCAACCAGTAAAACTCTCATTCTACTTTTAACAATAACAAAAAACAATAGCATTCTACTTTTAACAACAATGTTCCAGGGACCTTTCCATACCTGAGTTTTGCATAGGCAGCTGCCATCCCTAAATAGTTGCCTTAGGTCTAAACCTTCAACCAGATCTACAGAAATGGAAGCAGAGTGGGGGTTGGCTTTGAGATGCTGTTGGATGATTCATAAATGAGAACTTGGAGCAAGAAACACACTATTTTGTAAAAACATATTCATTTTGTTGTTTTAAGGGAAGACAGGAGAGCTTTAGCAGTCCCAAGCATGGTGTCCTCTGGAAATTTTCTGTGTCAGTACATGAAAATTTGTATCCTGAAGCAACTTCCTGATGGTGGGAAGCTCTCTGACTTTGTGTCTACAAACTGAGCGTTCAGGGCTTGCTCCTGAAAAATGGAGCCTGTCCTCAAATTTGCTCTGTTGTCGTGGTCTCTTTTAGGTTCTGCAGATGGATCCTGAAGCCACAGATGAAGAGATAAAGAAAAGGTTCCGGCAGGTACTTGGCTTTTGCACTGGAAGCCTTTGGAGGGAGAGCAGAAGCTCAGTAAAGACTAGGCAGTTGTGTTTGCAAACAAGCAAAACAGTGATGGAGCTGTGTTTGGAGAGAGACTTTAGTTTTTAAGAAGAAATACATAGAACAATCTCTGTACCAACCCTGTGAGAGCTGCAGGAGTGTTTCTGATCCACTCATGGTGGGCTGCTTTGCCTATAAAGTATGTGACCATGCCAGTACAAATTGATATCCCCTGTGTAATCATTGTTGAATGAACTATATTAGCCTAAAGAAAAGGTGAAAATCTATCAGAAATTAAAGTCTCAAACGAAAGTTTGACTCAAATATATGGACCACATTTCAGAAATAGATTTTCTGTGAAATTTCTTCAATATTTTCAGTGCATGTTCTTTGTTGCTGGGTTACCTGTGACAGCAGCAGCCCTCTGCTCACTGACTCCTGCATTATTCTGTAGCTATTTCAATGTAGTAACTCTGAGTGATCTGCACGGGGGGAAAAAGAGAGTCTTGTCAGTGCATCCAGCAAAGAAATGCAGTGTAAAGAGAGTTGCAGAGTCCTACAAGAACTGGCTTTAAACGGAGAACTGTGCTGGCTGTCTCATGGTGACAGCTCAATGTTCCTAGTGAGTTGATTGTGTGGTGCAGGTTGTAGGAGCAGTGGGATAACTTTTTAGTCCTTTATTGACTTTTAATTTCTGCAAATAATAAATTGGGCTTCAGGGCGGTAGATTAAGTTCTGAAGACAGTAAGATGAAATAAAGTGTGTATCAAAGAAACCAAATACCTAAATATAGAAGGTGAAACAGCTGAAAAAAGAAAAAGATACTGGCTGAAACTGAGCACTGAGTAAATCAGGTAAACATCAGTCAGGGCTGATCTTTCTAGATTTGTTTCTACTTAAGACTGAGGATGCACAATGGTTTAATGGACTAATAGTTTCATATCAGCCCTAGACTACTGCATTTCAAAGCTGTTTTTGTTCCGTGGATCCGAAGTTATGGCTTTTCTCAGACAGTGTGTTCGTAGCTGCAGTTGTACTTGATTTTTCTCCATAAAGTCTTTGCTGAGCCGAATGTCGTCAGCTTCCTTGCCTGTTTGCAATGGAGTGTGATCCCTTAAGATTCCTTCTGCCTGTGACTATTTGCCTCCTCTCATAGAAATCTCTGGAATATTATTTATCTTTTAGAATGGTCTTGGTAGCAAGATCCTTTCTCTTGCAGTTGTCAATATTGGTACATCCTGACAAAAATCAAGATGATGCGGATAGAGCCCAGAAGGCCTTCGAAGGTAACGCTCTCACACCTCTTTATGGGCTGCTGTGTGATAGTGGTTGCTCTGGTGTGTTTCTGTAGCAGGTTTAAATGATTTATTAGAGCTGGAGGCCCCGACTGTGAAGCTGTTTCAGGAGAGTGGGGTGACGTTTCAGCAGCAGAATGTCACTAGGTGGCAGCAATGACATTGTTAGAGCGCGTGGGGTTAAACTTGTCCCATAATGTGTATCGATTGTTCAAGACAAGCTCTTTAATTCATGCATTAGATTTGATTCAAAGACTACAGGCCAGCAAATGTTTTGGTTTGCACTTTGTTACTGCTGGGAGTCCTGCAGCTTAAACCTTCCTCATGGCTTTGTAACTTTTAACTGTCATTTTCACCCTACCAACTGCAGAAGGATGCCTGATGGTCTGGCTTTACTGAACTGTGAATCTCATCTGAATAATCAGGTTATTGCTTGCCTAAATATATTCAAAATAATAATAAAAGCTCTAGGAAGCGAATTTCAGGTGGTTACAAAGAACAGTCTTGCAGTGCTCTTTAAATATGACTGCTGATGCTATTAATGTTCATGCTTTTCATTAGCTGTAGATAAAGCCTACAAGTTGCTACTAGATCAAGAGCAAAAGAAGAGGGCCTTGGATGTGATACAAGCAGGAAAAGAATATGTGGAACATACTGTAAGTACTCCATATGAATTCCCAGATGTGGGATGAATGGGTCATCGGTCCTGTGTAATATGCTTTTATTTTTACATATGCTGTATTTTTAGTTCATTAAAACAAGGCTGTGCAATTGGACTGTGAGCCTTTATGCAAGATCACTGCTGAACTCAGTGCAGGATAATTCATTAAAATTCAGCATTGCAGTAATTATGTTAGACCATATGATTCAACCTAACTGTTTCTTTTGAATCTGTGAATGAGTGATGCAGATCAAATGTGTGTAGGTGGAAGAATATAGGTGGTGACAGTGAGAGACTGGGAAATTTGGGAGAAAATGCCCTATAAGATAGGGAAGGCAGCAAGGATTACACTAGCCAAGAAGTTAGCTGAGTGATATGAGCAGACTAAAACACAGTAACTTTGATAAATAAAATGATGTGGGAGAACGTGGATACTCTAAACCTAAGACCACTTTGTGTTTTGCTGGATGTTGTTAGTTTTTCGAATATTCCAAAGCAAACTGAACTTCTTTCTGGTTTGGATGTTGCATATTGGATATAAATATATCCTTTTTAAAATAAACAAGCAAACAAATGCAGATTCAAACCACAGGGATTGTGCTACTGGTATAGCACCTAATACAGCATTTTTTTGTTATTAGGGGTCAGGTACAAGTGGTGTTGTATGTAGAAGGGCCAGGTGTTTTGGATCTAGACTAAATCAATATCTTGCTGTCATCTTTAGCTCTTACA
This sequence comes from Tinamus guttatus, assembly GCF_059628265.1. Taxonomy (NCBI): domain Eukaryota; kingdom Metazoa; phylum Chordata; class Aves; order Tinamiformes; family Tinamidae; genus Tinamus; species Tinamus guttatus. Next base: position 3,905,193 of record NW_028288931.1, read on the forward strand.
CAGTGAAGTAAGAATGCAGAGATACTGAGGTACTATGTTGTAAGCCATGTAAAACTTTGAGGACTCTTCTGTTTTCTAGGTGAAAGAAAAAAAGAAGCAATTGAAGAAGGATGGAAAACCTCCCATTGTAGAAGAGGATGATCCTGAAGTTGTAAGTTGCCTGCTGTTCAAAGAGGCTGGGAGTTGCACAACAGTCTGCAGAATGTTTCAAGAATTGGGAATCAAGGCCAATCAAAAAAAAAAAAACTATCAATTTGCTATAATGTTGTAGGTCTTGTGACCTGCTGAAAAACAAATCCTGCAAAGTCATTGTGGGAGTGTTGAGTTGGATAATACTCATGTGTTTTAGAAAGTAGTTTACTGCAAAATAAATTCATCATGAGATGCTGTGCATCAAAGTATTCAAATTCTTTTCATGGAGCAAGTTTTTACTTCTGGTGCATCATGCTCTTTTTTGAGTCTTTTTTTTTTTTTTTTTTCTCTGCAACTGTACTTGAGTGCTTGGAATTGCAGCATATTTTTTTGTTTCTGCCAGCAACAGCATGTACATAACTCAGAGCAGCTTGTGCAATGTATTTTCTTACTGCCTTTCTGTAATAAGACCTGTGCAGGATAGTTTTCTTTTACAGAGTTTGATTTGTGCTTTTCTGCAACAAATCATTTACTCAAAAAGGCATGACGTAAGAGGAGTTCTTTCCCAGTTCCTAGTCAAGTGATACTAGGTTAGGTGAGTCTCAAACACTGACATTCTTAGGCTTAATGGCTCACCCTTTTCCTGTAAAGCATATTTTTCTCTTGGCAGTCTTTTTTTTCCACTGATTTTTACAAGTCCCTTGATATTCTGTATCAAAGTTTGTTTTTAATTATACTCATATTTTCCACTAGATACGTAGTTCTAGATTGCTACAGCATCAAGAAGATCTGCTGGAAATTCATCATCTAAACAGCAGCTGTTTGTCTTTTTTGTATTGAGTCAAGTATTGTAATGGTGCAAGACTCAACAGAAGGATAAGAGAGCTTGAACTAAAAGTTTATGCACAGATCTGTGACTAGCAGATGGAATGAGCCTTTAGCAGTGTAATATGCAGTTGTTTCTAACCCAAAATTTATTCAGCAGTGTTTTATAACATTTCCTATGCCTCTCCTACTTGCTACTTTCAAGGTGGAGTGTGGGATTATGTGGGCATACGTATTCTTTATGCTCTTTTATTCTCACATAAAAGAGACTTCTCTTAACTGTGTTAATGTGCATTATTTTGAGACCAGATTTGTATTTTGCAGTTCAAACAGGCTGTGTACAAACAGACCATGAAGCTGTTTGCTGAACTGGAAATTAAGAGGAAAGAAAGAGAAGCTAAAGAAATGCATGAAAGGTATGAGCAGCATTTTGTGCAGGTCAGGCTCTCCGTCACCCCTCCTGTTTCCTCAGAGAAGGTTAAAAATCACAGCATTATAGAAAAGTCGAAGTTGAAAAGGACCCCCTGTAGATCGTCTGGTCCAACCTTCTGCTGAAAGCAGAGCCTTGGTTTAGGGTATTAAGATCCTTATCAAGCTGAGCCTGCCTCTCTTCAGTGAGGTAGATGCCACCACTTCTCTGGGCAGCCCTATTGGCTGCAGAGCTCTGTCTCTGGGAAATGCTTATTGGAAATCTATTTTGGAATCGTATCATATTGGAAATTTATTACCTTGGATGATAAATTTATTAACCTCAAAATGTGCGCTCTCAACAATTTTAGCAACTTGTCACTTCAGAGGCTGAGACCATGACAAAGGCATCCTGCACAAGAAAAGCTGCCTCACTGATCTCATATACAGGTCCTAACAACCTTTGCTCACTGCTCACCTCAATTTAAAGTAAAATCCTATTTTTTGTGTTGCCTGAGCGTGTACATATCTCTTCTGACAAGCACTTTTATCTGCCAGGCAATCAAAAGAGCTATCTGGGCTGCTCTGAGAGCATTACATGTTTCTTTAATGTAGATGTTTGTGGGTTCATAACTTCTTTGTGATCTGCCTTCCAGGAAGCGGCAGAGGGAAGAGGAAATTGAGGCGCAGGAGAAAGCTAAACGAGAGCGAGAATGGCAGAAGAATTTTGAGGTAATCAGCAGCTTAGCTGGATTCCACTGACAGGAGGTGCCTCGGCAATTCTCAGCCGTGCTGTAGAGAATAGTCCTGAAGAAAAGAGAGGCTTCCTGTCTGGAGGTGCTATAATAATATAACTTAAATAGAAATGTAGTAAAAGATCTCAGGAAGCCACTTCCACCCCATGTTTGAGGTTCGCTATCCAGCAAAGGTGCAATCCCGTGGCAGGAAATTACCTGGGAGGGTTGCAGAAAAGTTAATGACACTGTGGAGGCCCTCATGGAAAGAAGCAGCTTTGTTGGTGTGTGAGGACACGTGAGGAGACATCTCAAGCAGATAACAACGGAGCAACCAGAATCCACTGAGCTATTGAAGTGCTTGTGTTTCCCCAGCCATTTCTAGGCAGCTAAACCACTGCACTTGCAAGGTTCTTGTCCAGCCTTGTCAGTGACCATTTAATCTGTGAGAAGATCGTATCAAAGCTAGGTGTTAATGTTGAAAATAGGTCGTATGGATACATAAGAAAAGAAAACTTACTGATGCTAGTGACTGTGACAGAGAGAGGATGACAAATAGCTCATGAATTCTTAGTTACTCCTGTCTGTGGGTGGTTCTTGTTTGTGAGAATGAGAATTCTGAGTCAGAATAGCTTTTTGTCTGTCCCAGTTAAAAACAAAACCCTATTCCCTTGAGGTACTCAGGATGTACCTCTGCACAGATCTTCTGTGGTTCCTTGCTCCTGTTTCAGCTGGTCTCTGTGAGTGTGGATCACATGCTTCAGAGTGGATTTCCCCTGGACTTGTTCTGTCCTGATGTCTGACCCTTCAGCCTCTAGGAAGGGCACGTGGGCTCAATTGCAGAATCCTGTTCTTTCAGGAAGGGTTTCTGCTACTCCCATGATAGATGAGGGAGAAAAGAGTGAGAAAAGACATTTTCTTACTGTGTCTTAGTGTCAAGAAGCAAGACAGCAGTACGCTTCCTTTCTCATATTTCTCCCTGCCTTCAGGCTGCAGCACAAAGAGGTGTCACAAAGATGTGATGCAGAGTTAAGGAAAGGGCAAGTTCTAGCCTAGCAGAACAGAGGGTTCAGTAGGCTATAGTCAGGACTGCACCTCAGAAGCAACCACCTTGGGGAACAAGAAAATACTGCTTAGGCTGGATCTGTAAGCTCAGTTGTACCTCCACTGCTCTGGCACTTGGTGCCGTCTGCGTGTCCTGGCTGCCAGGGAGCTCCTGCATCCTGGGTAAGCAGCAGATTGCTACTGATCTCTTGAAAATGGCCCACAGAGCCTGTTCTCTGACTCTAGCCCTTGTCAACCCTCCCCTTCCTCTCTGTCCCCAGGAAAGTCGGGATGGTCGTGTGGACAGCTGGAGGAATTTCCAGGCAAATACAAAGGGGAAGAAAGAAAAGAAAAACAGGACCTTCCTGAGGCCTCCCAAAGTAAAAATGGAGCAGCGTGAATGATCCTGGCAGCACTGCCCAAGTGCAGCTCCTCAGTCCCCTCCCTGCTTTTAAGGACTCATTGGCACCTAGAGTAAGAATAGCTTTTTAGTAGACTGTTTGTTTCCAGTACAATTAATTATTGGTCAAAGTATTTTTTGTACTCTGTCCATTTGAACTAGGGCCATAGTATGACCTTGGCCAGGAACCCGCTATGCATAGAGCACTTGGCTTAGGAGGGTCTGCCGTTATTGCTGTCCTGTTTGTCTGCTGCCCTGTAACTCGATGTTTTGTACTTCACAGATTGTGCTGTTTTACCTCTTTCATTTCTAGTTTGAGAGCTGAACAAAATGTCTGAAATGCATCAGTGCTTTTTCCAGGCGTCGTTTTTCTCAGCAAGTCCAGCTTTGGAAAGGTCCAGGCTGGCTCTGGGAAGCTGCTTCCAGCACCGTGCAGTGCAGCTGACCTGCAGTGAAACAGGCTGCAGCTCCTCACTGAGCTCAGTGGTGCTTGGAAGACACCACCCCTACTCCCATCCCTGAGATCCGAGTTCCAAACTAAAATCCCAGCTCTCAGGCTTAGAGTTCTGTTAATCTCAGACGAGCTGGTCATTCCTGTAAAGAAAAAGTAACTTCTCTTGATTAATAGCTAGTTGCAATGGTCTGTATGTAAAATAAATTTTTACCCAAGTTATTGGGTTCTTGCTTAGAATTCTTCAAAGATGCAACTGTAAGGGTGTGAGTTGGGTGCATGGTGCTGAGAGGTGATCACTGCTCAGCAGGAATGTTTTCCCTGGGAAGGGCCTGCTGGTATTTCAAAATTCTTTCCTGACTTGAATTTCAAATGAGAGCCCTGCAGGTAGGTACCAGGGAGAGGACATCTGCCTGAGTGGGTGCAGGAGTGTCAGCCAGTTGAATCTTGCCTTTGATATTGTGTTTTGGGGGAGTGTGAAAGGGATTGGGAGGACTTGGACACCTACGAGGAAGAGAGACTCCTCAAAGCTGTGGGATGATCTTAAGCTCAGGAGTTCTTATATATACATATATATATAGAGAGAGAGAGAGAGAAATCTTTGAATGTGTATTATATATGCAGGAGATTATCAACCATTTGAAGGGGTTCAAAATGACATGTACTAAAAATTCACATGTTCCTGGCAGATTCCTCTGGAGACCTTACCCCAAACTCATGCCTTCTGTCATGACGGCAGTCCCCATACCTGGGTGCTGTGGGAGCTGCCTCCGCAGAGATGCTGCTTTCCACTCAGGTGCCTCAGTGTCTGCTCACCCATGAGACTGACCCTTCACATCTTTTCTGTACAGGTTTTGTTTTGCAGGTAGCTCAAGGATGAGTCCTGGGAAAACTTGAGATGTTTCTAAGATGTGGTTAAGCTCCTGATTCTGCTTCTCAGCAATGTTTAGTGTGACAATCTTAGCAATGGAGAGGCTGCTTCTAGCACTTCTGCACTGCTCATCACTTGCTCTAGGAAAGCTCACCCTGTGGCTGAAGCTACTGAATGTCGCTCGTTTGGGCTTCTGCACTTTGAGTCATTTTTTCCACAGAGGTACAACGTGCCTGAGGAAGCAAAAAGTGTAGCTTGCACCAATACTGCTCCATTGTGAATTCAGCTGCCCCTATTTCTTCCTGTCCTGTCTCTGACATGTTTACACGGTGAAAACCTCACTTATTTCCTCATCGTACCTGCTCAATCCAATCCCTTGAAGCTTCCCATCTTCAGCAACAGCAATACCTGTCGCTTTGCTACATGTTTTTCTACCCTGCTGCAGGGAACCTGGGAGGGCGATTTTGGTCCCTGCATTCAGGCTTTGTGGAAGGAAACTTCCTCCCTGTAGGTGGAAGTAGGAAAATGTGTAGCCTGGATCCCCGCAGCTGGTGCAGGCCCTGCTGCTGGGCTGAATGAAGCGTTGCTTATCTTCAGAGAGATGGTAAGGGCTAAAATACCTCATATCTCTAGGACTCCCTCTTTCCAAGATGTTCTTGGGTCAGTGGTCCTTGAAGACAAGAGTACTTTGGCCTTGATATGCCAGACAAGAAAATACATTGGTAGATTTTTTTTTTTTCTGCCTTTGGGGAAGAGACAAAGTATCAAATAACAATTGACTTCAGTTGGCTTTAATTTTCTGTGAAATAGCCTGTCCTCTGCAGAATATACATTGAGGCCTTTTCAAGAGCAGCATAATCCTGAAGTTGAAAGGGAAACTGCAGCAGGAATCCACTCCCTTGAGGTTTAAAGGGGACAGGATTTGGGCCCTTCCCCTCTGGTGCTACTTTGTAGCCCAGGGGTGAGCTGGGAGGGTACCCTGAAACGTGTAGGTAGGTGTGAGTCTGGACTTCACCAAATGCAGATCAGATACTCTAGATTTGACTAGATAGAAAAAGTATTTTTGGTAAAAAGTAAAATGGGATAGTCTGTATGATAAGATAGAAAGGAAATTCATTCCTGATAAGACATGAACCACTTGTGTTATGTAACATTTATCTTAGTTCTATGAAGACAGTGATGAACTCTAAATTAAATGCTTCTTCTCAGGAACCATCTCTTAGCCACTTGGGCACGGAGGTGACTAAAAACATGAAGTACTGTTGTCAAAAACAGAGTGAAATGGAAAATAGTAAAGCCATGTGCGCATACCTTACAGTTTACATATCCGTCAATTTATATACATGCTTAACTGTATATCCTTTAAAAAGGATATAATGGTGCAGAAGAGAACCAGGACATCAAAAGCTGTGGACTTGCTTTCCCTCCATTCCTACACCTTATGGTTATGGGATAATATCAGCAAGAAATAAGTTGAAAAAAAAATACTCCTGCAGTGGATTATAAACTTAACACAGTTGAGTTTACTGAGGTCAGAAGTGTCTAATAATTTTTAATACATGTAAATGTTCACAGAATGAAATGCCTCCAAGCTATTTAAAGAATTCAACGCAAGGGCTGGCCGCGAAGGTCCCTGCCGCGCGCGGGGGATGCAGCGCTCTGTGCTCTGCTTGCTTCGCTCATCGCCTTCTGCGGGCGGCTGCCCTTGGTTAGGAGCATAACTACGGTTAGGGGAGATTAATTAGTGTAATGTTACAGGGAGAGACCAGAGATAACGGCCCAGCCCCTTCCTCTTCCTCCCGATGACAGTTCCTTTTGCTGCCTCTTTTCCCAGCAACTGAGAGCTTGGCCTTAGCACAGGAAGCTTCTCTCTTAAGAGTTGGGCTATTGCGTTTTTGTTATCTAGAATAAAAAAAGCTATCTCAACTTCCCTTTTCTCTTAAAAACTGCAGCGTGAGCTCTCTTAAAAGCCGCAACATAAACCTCTCCCTGCCCAGGGGCAGCAGCAGTGTGTTTAAAAACCCCCAAGCTGAAACGGGGTGCCACAGTCGTTTGTAACTGCATAGGTGGATTTTAAACCTCCTCATGTCTTTTATTTTATTTTATTTTTTTGGAGCTCCTGTTGGCCCTGCTCCTCCTGTGCTGCTGACTCTTCTGTTTGGAGCTCTATTTGCTCCCTGAAAGATGAGGCTCTTGCAGCCCTAGCAGGATGTCGTGCACAGACCGGGCAGAGCTGCTGCTTCTCGTGTCTTTTCCACCGTGATGTGGGCATCGCAGTGAGGAGCGTTTGCACCTTCCTTAGATCTAAGGTACAGCTGAGCTCTCTGGCTCTTCTACCAGAGCATCAGTGGCCTTTCTGTTAGCAGGCCAAGAGCATTAACGTTAATGCAAATCTTAATATTAATGATAAACTAAAGTGCTAAGTCCACTGCTTCAGAGCCACCATCATGTTCTCACCTGAGTAAACAAGGATTCAACCTGAAGAGAATTTGCATGATTTCTGTCAGCCGTGTTCTCGGGTCACGTCTAACTTCCACCCTTTTGGGTGCTCTTGATGCAGTTTATCTGCTCTCGGCCTCTCCTCTTGGGCTGTGCTCCAGGCTTGTGACCATTGCAGCATCTTTCTGCTGGTTCTTCTCCAGTTTTCCACGTCCCTTTGGAGTTGGACGTGCTATTTCAGGTACAGCATCAGCAGCGCCAAGCAGGGCTGATGTTAACTGTCCTCAGTCTGCTGGTCATGCTGCTCATAACGTAGCCTAGTTTGCCTTGTTTGCAATCAGATCGTGCTGCTATTGAGAAGGGCCTGTAGTTAAACTGGTTCAGCTTTGTGCATGGGTGAAGGCTTTTCGGTTTGGAAATGTGGAATCCTTGTGCATCTACGGGTTATGGTTATCCAGCCCTTTGGGGCTGTGTCTGCTCAGACACCTCCTGCTTCCTTCTCTGCAAACACTCATGTTGCCCCTTAGTGAAGAAAAACCAGCAGCGTTTCCTTGTGAAACACTGCACGGCCAAGAGAGAGTGGACGGACACATCCCCGACGGGCTGTTACGGTGCGAGTGACTCGCGGGCAAACGATTTCGTTGGTGCCGGGGCTGTGTGGGGAAATCCCACGTGAAACCTCAACCGTGGCACCAAGCCCAGGAGCAAATAGGTCCAGTGCGTGTCCTGCCTGTGCTTTGATCCCCAGCTGGTTAAATGCAAGCGGCTCGACGAGGAGGGTGAAGTTAAGGCTAAGTTAACTTAACTAAGAGCACAAAGTCAACATTACACTTCACAGGGTGAGGAATCTGGCTGCCACAGCCAGCGGGTGCTCCTGGCCGGCGTTCCCACGCGCTGGGCCTCGCGCGCCGATGCGCAGCCCTTGCTGTAGCGAGTCTGCAGCTCCCGGGGGCATCTGAACAAGCGCCTGCTCCTGTTTCGGCTCCTGGTGGCTGGAAAGAACCGGGAAACTGAATTGACAGCCCCGCGGGAAGCCGTGGTTGGCTCTCCATGCCCAGAGCTCGTGCAGGGCAGCAGTCTGGAGGCTGTGAAGCAAAGGATGATCTGGGAGTGTGACCAGCCCCAGGTAGCACGGGGCCTTCTCCGCAGCTTCCTCGTTGCCTGCCCATTCGAGGAAGGCAGGAGGGTCACAGGAATGGAATCGGGGTCGAGCCCCGGACTCCCCAGGGCTCGGCCTGGGCACGTCCAGCTAGTGTCGCAACCGCCAAGAGGGAAGTGACTCATTCACCTGAGAATGTAGCGCGCTCCTTCCCCGTCCATCCCTTTCCTCTCACTTCTCCCGGCAGATCCTCCTCCTGGACACACGCGCGGCAGGTTCGGCCGTGCCGGTGGCTCGGCTTCTTGGAGGGAGCCCGTGGACCGGGCTCTGCTGGGCCGGGTGCTCCATGCCCCTCAGGTAAGAGGATCCTTTCTGCTCCGTCTGCTCTCGCAGTGCTTCCTTCCCACCCGAGCCCTCAGGCTGCTTCTGCGTCCAAGCGTCTCGGGACTCAGCCCGCTGTGCACGTCCTGCCCTGACAGACCCTTGATTTCACACAGCTCCAGGGGTTTTGGGGCCACCTTTGCACTCCCTGTCTGGGAAGCCACATCTGCTCCTCTGCCTTCCCACCCTTCTGATTCAGAAGCTCCTGACGTGGAAGTCGCAGTCCTGACAGGCTGAAAAGGCTCCAGACAGAGCAAAGTTTCTTGGAAATGGGTGACAGGGTCATTACTTCAGAAATGTTTCTGTGCTCCTGCTTGGGCCTATGCTGGCAATTCCTAGGAGAGCATCCCTGCAGGCTGGGCCTCTCCAGCAAATGTCAGAGAGAGCAGAGGAGTCGCCAGCCGCCCGTCCCTCGCTCCCTCCAATTGACTCTTCCACCTGCTGGGAGCAAGCAGGGCTTCCCCCGTGCTGAGATTCGCAGAATCCCGGAATGGTTGAGGTTGGAAGGGACCTCTAGGGATCACCCGGTCCAGCCCCCTGCTCCAGCAGGGACACCAAGAGCAGGAGCACAGGGTGACATCCAGGCGGGTTGGAGATCTCCAGAGAAGGAGCCTCCACAGCCTCTCTGGGCAGCCTGTGCCAGGGCCCTGGCACCCTCACAATAAAGAAATTCTTCCTCATGTGGAGAAGAAACTTCCTCTGTTTCAATTTGTACCCATTACCCCTTGTTCTGTTGGTTGTGCTGCTCTGAGGGCTGTGTTTTAAGATGATTCTCTGTTTAAAAAAAAAAAACTTAGGACCAGAGCAACCTGGCTCCTGGGTGGTAAATTGAACGTTTGCTCTTGCTGCCGGAGTTGTGCTGAAGAGCCCCAGGCATCGAAGGCTACGGGGGCATTTCCTGCTCAGAGGGGCCTTCAGCGTGACCTGCGTTTTCAGGGCAGATGGGAGGGGAGGCGACCGCAGGCAGGTTTTGGCCTCGGGACGCTGCTGGCAGTGCAAGGGGCTGAGCTCTTGTGGTGTCTGTCCTGCTCCCCATTCCATTTGCTGCTGCTACATAACAGGATCCCACTGGTGAGATCTCCTGGGATCTCTTGGGGTTATCCTGGTGATGACCAGAGGAAGCAGCAAAAGCTCTGCCCTGCTTCTCCGCAGCTGCCAAATGACTGCCGGGAAATGTCACCGCTAGTGCCCAAGAGGGACACAGCAGCCCGGGGGGATGGTTCTCCCCACAGCAGCACCGGCTCCCTGGACACATTCCTGCAGCTGGATAAGGTGCTGATCCATCCCCATCACAGGGGGAAGCTGCTCAATTTATTTAGTGTTTCTGCTACTCAATGAGCAAAAGGAAATCGCGCAGAGGGTGTGAAATGAGCAGTGGAAACTCACAGGCAGCAGCGCTTGACACCAGCTTATCAGCCGCTCCGCTTCCAGGGAACAGCGTGTCCGTGCGAAGGCCAGGCCCATTCCGACCCGAGGGATAAGCACTGGGGACAGGGAGCAGCAGGGATCAAGATGTCCATGGCAGCATGTGCTGCCCTCGGGGTCCTGCGCGGGCATCTCGTGCGGGTCACAGAGCTGCTCCTCGAACAAGGGGGCAGTTGCTTTCCTGCAAGGGCTTTTCTCCGCATGCAAATCATGCGTTTGCTCTTGGGAAGAGACCGCGGGCTGTTTGCCGATAGCTCCAGCCGCCGAAGGCGCCCCGATGGCTGCCAAGCTGCAGCAGGGGCTGCCGCAGGAGGAGAAGACCCAGGGCCCCACGTGCAGCCCGCGCCGCCCGTGCCCGCGTGAGCAGCGAGGGAGCCTGGCAGAGCCGCGGGGAACCCCCGGGGCTAGGCTAGCCCCAAGGTCAGGGTCTAGCGCCAAAAACGCCACTGATGCTATTGAGGAGCACGAGGGAATCAATTATAGTAAAAAAGCTTAGTTTTACATTCTTATTATCTTGCAAATTGGGTTGATAAAGGTAACTATATCCAAAATATTTTCTTTTTCTTGGCATAGACTTACATGACATTCAGTGTTTTCTTGCCAGCAGCCGCTGCAGCCATCCCCACGGCTGCGAGCGGTGACAGTGACCACCAGGCAGCCAACAAGTGCCCGGGCACCTCCAGAAGCTGGGCCACAGCAAGCAAAGCCCATCCCAAACCTGGACGCCATGTTGTGCGCTCCGAAAGCAGCAGCGCTGCGGTCCCGAGGGAGCCACATCCCCGTGCGCCAGCTGAGAAGGGGGCAGGATGTGAAGGTGCTGCCTCTGGGGGCATCAACAGGCGCCCAACTGCCCAGGAGGGAGGAACGGGGCTATTCTCACCCTCTTACACAGCACTGGTTCCGGCAGCTGGGATTCTGGGCCCCCTTCTGCTTTTCATGCTTTAAATGCAACAGCTGAATATGGAAACGGTGAGGAAGGGAATCCCCAAAGAGCTGGAGCCGTGCAACGTGGCAAGAGGCAAATCTGTGCAACCAAGTGGTCGTCTGGCAATTTCTGTGAATCTAAATACCCCAAGGCCAAACAGGAGCATTTGGGGCGCAGCAGAAGGACAGGGGAGGCCAGAGTGGCCTGGAGGCCTTGGCCACGCTGCTGCTCGGGGCGTCCGAGGCCTCCTGCCTCCAGAGGGAGCGTTGTCACCAGAAAGCAGCGGCTCCCGTCACCCACGGAGCTCCCGCTCTGCAGATCTCCTAGGGTCTTTCATCAGTGTCCAGTATCTCACTGCCTTTTGGTTCTCTGGGTTTTACGAAAGAGCTTCTTCAGCCCCTGAAACTCAGGGATGAGAATGCTCCCAGAGGCGGTGTGAGAGCTGAGCGGAGGAAGGATGCAGGTTTCTGCTGGGAACCCCTCCCCAGGCCAAAAGCTCCCGGGTTTTCATTTCCTCTAAGAGCTTGGCAGCAGCAGGACAGCACACTTTGTTTTGCGGTCGCTACAGCCTCTGCTAACGCCCCTCTTGCCCAGTGACACGACGTCCTCGCTTGCTTCTCCTTCCAAAGCCGCAGCCTGGCCGCCAGCCAGTCTCATTAGGGCTTCTATTTTGTTTTTAATTTCAGCTCAAAGTGCACAGTGCAGCCAGGCTCACGGGCAGAAGTCACCCACATAGGAGCAGGGGGATTGGATCCGGGACCTGCAGGTCCGAATGCCTCTTCTAAGGATTTGGGATTTGGGATGGGGCGCTAGGGTGGATCAGCTCGTGACAGCAGCTGTCTGGTCCATCTGGGACTGAAGATCCCTGAGATAAGAGGAGACTCGGCCTTGCTGTGTGCCCAGCTCTGCTTAACCCTGACACAAGTGCAAAGGAGGCAGTGCTAGGAAATGAGTTTGTCTGTGGGATTTACAGGTTTTTTGGTGCTTCCTTTTCTCAGAGTTATTAAGTCAAAGCTTTTCTAGCATCTGCCATTCAACTGTTCAGAAGAAGGATGTCCAAATATTTTTCAATCCTTGATCCAACCAAGGACAGGGATTGGATTCCTATTTGGTCTTTAGAGGAGAACCCCAACTTACATCTCTTCTAGGATCATTAGAAGTGGAAATACTCTGAGGAAACAGCTCTAAGGGCTTTCCAGATCTTTGCTGTGGTTACTTGCCTTTCCTCTGCAGCTTTTTTTTTATTATTTCTCATTTCCTTTGAGCTGATGTCAGATGTTTCCTCTTCTCTAGTGACACTGCAGTACATTCTGGTGTCCTGTTCTTGAGAGCTGTCTGGAGACCTTTTGGTTGCAGGGCAGAAAAAAGCAACTTCTGGAAGACGACCAAGGATCTTCCACAGGACATCCACATCCATCACTGCTCCGCTACAGCTGAAAATGGGCCTATCACACTGAATCCATTCCACTGCGGTAAGCACAAAACACAGTTTATCGGTACTGTTCCTCCTGGAAGATGCTTTTGCTAGTGCCATAGCTTGCATTAGTGCGATCTTTGCAGCCATGCGTCAGTAAATCATAGTGCATGGGAGCGTGCTGACGGGGAGCAGCCTGCAGTTGCCCCAGCCGTGCTCTGTTGCGCAGCCGTTTACTTGCCTCTCCGTTTCTGGCTCCGTCAGAGTGGTGACATAAACCACTTGGGATTAGCACTTAGGGCAGTAGGTAGTGGCTTGGGCTGGAGCTCCAGCAAGTCTGGTGATGCAGTTCAGCCTGTTGCAGCAAAGAACGGCAGCCACATCCATCACCTCGCAGCCCGACCACCGCATGTCGTTCTCTTCTGCTGGCATCGAGGATGTTTAGGTTTTTTTAAGCCAGAAGGAAAATTTCAGCAGGAGACACTGAGGTCCTCCACACTGTACTAGTGAGCCTACAGCTTAGCACGTACTATGGGTGCATAGGAGACACAAGTTTGAGTTCCTCAGGCTGAAGAGGGAAGTGGGTTATTGAGTAAATTTAGAGGGGAATGGTGCCATGTTCTCTTCTAGCTGCATTTTGTAGCATTTATGGTGTGCCAAGTGAGAAGGAAAAAAAGACTCCCTCCCGCTTTCCCGAAGGGCCTTGGCATTGGCACTGCACAACCAAACACTGTCATAATGTGAGTTTTCCAAATCTTCCTGGAGCTGCACAAGGCACTGCCATTTCCCACTGCCCGTTCCGCATCTTTGCCGGAGGTTTCTGCTCCATATCAGATCACCACGTGGAGCATGTCCTTGCATTCATCTCTGCATGGCAGAGCCCAGTGGCACAAACGCGAGGGACTTTGTGACTACTGGCTGTGCACGTGTACTGGACGTGGGCACTTCTCTCCTTGTGAATACTGCTAGGGACACACGTTGCCTTTTCATCTCCCCCCCTTGGGGGTGTTCAGATTCAGATCGGGTGCTACAGTGACAAAGCACCCTTAATTTCAAAGATTCCAGCTCCAGGCACCAGAATTATTTACTGAAGTCAGCAATGGTTGAGGACACATAAGGTCTCTAATGATCTTAAGTAATTAGCACTTCAATTTCCTTCTTATTTTACGTTTGAACAGTGTGTCAGCACCAAGCTCTCCACTCTCCTCCCTTGGCCATGTGTCATGGATGAAGCCGTGGCTTCACCCCTTGCCTGAAGTATCTGTGTCTGCTGCAGCTGAGCTGAGGGATATGAGTCCTCCTGCTGGCTTGGCTTTAGCAAAGATGGTCCCTCTGTGAGGTGGGGAGTTGAGCTTGGACAAAGACCTTCATTTAAGGCCATGTTGTGTCAAATACCATTTTTAGTACATAGATGAGGCTGCAGAAATAAAAGGGAACAGAGCCTGAGTCACTACCCGCTCTGGGTTCCTCCTCGCGGATGTGCCGACCCTCTGCAGCCAGGCCCAAGTGTCCCAGCCGAGGGCGTCCTCAGCCCCTGGATATCCCGGATCAGCCGCTGCCTTCCAAAGACTGCTGGTTTCTCAGCAGGATGGCAGGGGTCAAGGGGCAAGAGAACTGATGTGTCCCCTGGCCAACTGCTAATCTTGCCACAGGTACCTGCTAATTCCTAGGCTGCTGGGCCTCTCCACACCCCATGGACCTTGGCAGGAGAAGTGAGTTTAGCGACTTTCAGCCCCTAGTGCTAGGCAGTGCCCAGCAGCCCTGTGGAGACCCAAAGCCAACTGCAGACACCTGCGGTTGTCCTGTTGTTAGGGCAGAGGAGGCGGGAAGGCCGCTGCCGCCTTCTGCGGATGCCAGCGGGGAGGAAGTCCCAAAGCGCCTGCAGCGTTTTCTGGAGAGAGGGAGAGTTTTCCCAAACTAGAGCTGACTTCCCCATTGCACAGGAAAACGGCAAGTGGGCGATGAGGAACCAAGAGCATGTGGGCCCAAAGGGTGACGCCGCTCAGGGAGGGTGAGAGGAGCATTCGGCCTCTGCTGCTGGGGAGGATCCGGAAAGTTCTGAGGCAGGAGGAGACTCTTCAGCACACTGGAAGGGAAAAGCACATTCCATGGAGGACTGGCAGAGCCAGGGCAGTGTGCGGCAGCCAGCACTTCCACCAGAACTTGCAGGCATCATGGCTGGTGGGCTCTTTGCTCCCAAGCTAAACCACCATTTCCTGCATTTTACAGCCCTGGGACCACCAAGATCAGACTCTGTTGGCTCACATTGTATTACAAACACAGTGAGGCTGTCATGGACAAGTCACTCAGTGTCCTTGGCCGTGGCTCTCGAAGTCATTTACCTGGATTAGCTCCCATGTTCCCATGGCTTCTAGAGGGAAATAAATTCAGAATGTGTCACAGGCGGGTGAGGGCCTCCAAGCATCACACAGGAAGCTAGCGCCAGAGCAAGAGCTGCTGTGTACATTTCTGGGTCAGAAAAGCAGCAAATTACTGTCCGTAAGGGATTAGACCCAGTACCAAGTGAATCTGAGAAAAAAAAAATACTGTACAACACTCACACTGTAGGAATTTGATGTGTGGAAACTGTCAGATAGATCTGAAGAAATACTAATTGAGATGGGGACAGGTCATACTAAAATCCCGAGGGTTATCTCTTTCAGGCCAGCATTTATCAACTCTCATCAGGGTCACAGGGAAATATGGAATTGCTGTTGCTAAAACTTGGAGTTGATGCAGAAATGGTAAAAGAAAAAAAGAGATGGAGCCAGATGAGCCTGAATTCAAAATGATGGCACAGCGGGCAACCGTGAGGCTTTTAAGAGAGATTTAAGAGAGTTTAAGAAAAGAAATAGATCTAAGAATCAAGATAGGATCTCATCATCAAACTCACCATTCGTTCAGTAAAAAACTGGGGACTCTGGTAGCCTATGAAGTGAATGTGAGATCCTGCGGTGCCTTCAACTAAGAGAACCGAACATAATATATAAGCAGCAAACATAAGCTATAAGCAGCAAAATATCAGGTAGGAACAAGTAGGAGGCAATTCTGGAAATGTGCCATTGATCCTATGTATTGTGTCAGTCTTGGAATTTGTATTTTAAAGAAAGTGTTGGCAAATCAGAAAGTAAGAAAGAACCAGAGGGAAAAAAAAAAAGAGAGAGAGAGACAGACGGAAAACCTGCATTGCTTATAGCAAAAAAAAAAAAAAAAAAAAATTACAAAGCTCAGTCTATACTGCTTGAGGGGGAGTAGAGTAAGAGTTGATTTTATCTGTCATAGGAACCTTCATGCAGAAAAATAACTTGAGATTGGAGATTAGAGATCTAAGATTTGCAAAGCAGCAGCAAACTCCGGGTTAAGATGCAAAGACTAGAATGACATGGCAAAGGGGTCGAGACCAGGACCAAGGAGACAGGGCATGGGCGAGAACTCCTATGGTCACAGACAGCCAAAAATGAATGCTGGGTTTTGACTTACTTTTGGCATGATGTTGATCAGCTGGTTTTATCCTTTGCATTTTTAGGCCAGAAAAGGGATAACAGGAAATTCTGCATCAGAAGCAGCAGCTCAGCAGCACCATGTCTGGAGAGGACAAAGGTGGTGCTGCAGGCACCTCATGCCACATAGACTCTGAGTTTCGCTACACCCTCTTCACTGTTTTCTACAGCCTCATTTTCATTATGGGCTTTGTCGCCAACTGCTACGTGCTCTGGATTTTCAGCCGCATTTATCCCACCAAGAAACTCAATGAAATCAAGATATTCATGGTGAACCTCACCGTGGCTGACCTGCTCTTCTTGGTGACCATGCCACTGTGGATTGTTTACTATCACCACCGTGGAAACTGGATCATGCCGGGGTTCCTCTGCAGTGTAGCTGGCTGTTTATTCTTCGTTAACACCTACGCCTCTGTTGCCTTCTTGATGGTCATTACATATAACCGGTACCAAGCTGTGACTAATCCCATTAAGGCTGCTCAGTTCACCACCCAGAGAAGGGGTATCTACTTGTCAGCAGCTATCTGGATTGTAACCGTGGGCAGCTCTTTGTATTATCTTTTTGATGATAATACTAATGAGGAGAAAATCGGCTCAATGAATTTTACCCGGTGCTTTGAGTACTACAGTAACTCTGCTAGTAGTGTTCCAGCTGTTCTCGCCATTCATGTGATCATCTGCATCCTTTTCTATATAATTTTCCTGTTTATCTTAGGCTGGAACATCATTATCATCAGGACCCTCTTCTCTAAGTCAATGCAGCAGCGGAAGAGCGCTCACGTCAAGCAGAGGGCCCTCTGGATGGTTTGCACGGTGCTGGCTGTGTTCATCATCAGCTTTGTACCTCATCACATTGTGGACCTGCCTTGGACCCTCACTGTTCTGGAACAGTGGCAGAAGCACAACTGTCCCTTGCGCCAGCAGCTCAATGATGCTCACCAGGTGACTTTGTGCCTCGTGAGCATGAACTGTGTGTTGGACCCAATCATCTACTGCTTCCTCACCAAAAAATTCCAGAAGCATCTTTCAGAAAACCTGAAGAGCATGAAAGGGAGTCGCAAGTGCTCCCGGCAAACCACAGACACAATGATTGACACCATTCACCAGGAGGAGGCCATCAGGATCTAGCACTGGCTCACTCTGATTGCACAGACTGAGATACGTGCATCAGTCATCTGTCTTTTCTCAGGAGGATGCATTAAGAAATGCAACAAAGGACCAGGATCTTACATTACTGTTTGTTTGTTTTTCCCATTATAAAGAGGAATAAATGCTCACACTCGCTTCTATCGATGTAATTGGCAGAACTGGAACCTGTCATAGGCTGACGCAAAAGTACCTTCTGCCTTGGTTGGTTCCATGAGCACTGAGAGCAGCGCAGACCAATCTGCCATTGACGCTTCCCGGTGAATGGCTAGAGGCTGAATGCGCTGGAAATACCTGTTGTGTCAGCCCGGACACGGCTGTCCCTGGTCCTTGCCTGCCCAGCTCCCACGAGGAATGCAGTCACAGAGCTATGAGAGACTCCTAAAAGACCTGGAGTCTTTTAAGGGGAATACAGTTCCTTTTCTGAGCAGCTTGTATGGTTCTGTGGAGAGAGTTTGAGCTGGGTAAGTGTTGGAATAGCTAGAAGGCACCTAATGCAAGGAGTTCCTCATGATGCCATCACTATCCTGGCATCCTACTTCATCTAACCTGCTGGGTCCATATTGAAAATTTGCCTTTTTTCTTCTCAGGCAAGTGCCTCTTGCACACAGAAATTCAGTTCAGAAATTCAGAAATTTGTGGCTGACTGTACCCATGTAGATCCAATCTCACTTTGCAGTCTCCAGATAACGGGACTGTTGACTGCACGGGCATTAATAACTTTAAAATGCATCCATGTCTTTCCTCTTTCTTACTTAAATTCAGGTTATAAAAAGAATCTGCGCATTATTTCCTTCCCCACAGCCATTTTATTTCTGCTATTAAGAAATGAAGCTGGCTAGTTCTTGGTATCCTACCAAAAATGCAGTATTAGCTTGTGGGCAGGTCCTGGCTACTTTCTGAGTAAATCAGTGGTAAAGTACAAGTTGCAGATTTGTAATTCACACATTTAAACTTGGGTATCCCCACTTGGGGCTGTTTTTAGTCAATACGGGCAAAGTGGTTTTCCGGGGTTACTGTCATTTTTTCCAAGTCATGAGACGCTTGAGGTTCCTTTTCTGACCCAATTGCTCAATCTAGCATCAGATATAGGGCAAGGAGGGGAACTTTCTTGTTTTTTACAATAGTTTTTGGTTCCTCAAACTACATGCAAGAATCTGGCTGATGCCAGGAAAGGCATCAGGGTGACCATCCAGGCTGCATGGGGTCATTATTTGTACATCCGAACAGCAGCCCTCCCAGCCCAGCCAGGGGAGAATTCCAAGGACGAGCTTTCCAAAGACAGGATCCACATTACAATCAGACACTGCTGATGTTCCGCGAAGATGCTGGTCCTGCACCTGTATCTCCTGACAATCCTTTCATGCTTGTGTGTGTGAATGAGCAGAAGAATTAGGAAGTTTCTTTCTCTAATGCCATGTGCCAGGGTCAGGCAGGCACCGCAGGCCCAGTGCCAGGCAGAAAAGAAAGAGTCTGATCATCATGAAACATATTTGCCTCCTCATCCTGCACTTTGCTCCCACAACAGCCACCCATAAAGCCCACTGAAGGAATCCACTAGTAGAAGGACATTTTCCTGTGAGGAACAGGCACTGCACTGTCGTGCCCAAAGCTTTGCCCTGAATCTGCAGTCATCTCCCCACAGGGCACAGCCAGGGTGGCCACTTCTCTAATTTAGAAGGCCTGGCGCCCGCTGGAGGGAGGCAATTGCTTTTCCAAGGCAGACGAGGGCAATGGCAGAGCTCTCTGGCTTCGGAGCACTCCCAGGCTGGAGTTTGGCAGCTCTCAGAGGAAACGGAAAGAGATTCTTTTACCTGGAGATTTGATAAGAGCAGGTTCTTCTCCTGCTTATTCCTGGAAAGCTGGCAGGAGAGTTTGCAGTTCGGGCTGTTCACTGCCGGTAAAAAACATGCTTTACACCACCCGAAAGAGCTGCCCGTGCAGGCTCAGAGAGTAACTGTGAACATCTTGGATCCAAGAGGAAGCATAAATGAAGGAAAAGCTCCTGAAGGACTTCAGGAGGATATAGTAAAACTATCAAGTTGGTAGCAAATTATTTGTAAACCCAGCCCTGAGCTTCTATTCTGCTCCTGAAATGACTCTGTTTTACAGGGGCAGCAGCGTTGTAGCAAACTGCTTTACTTGGCTGTTTCAAATAAACTTTACTCCCAAACGTCCTGCCCGTGATGCTCACCCCTCTTCTCGTCTTTTTATTTACAGTTAGGCAAAACACCAGCAAGGCTTTGGTGTAGTTCAGTGCCTTCATTTACTGACTGATTTTTCTTTTTAACCCTTGGGACAAGCTGGGACAAATTCTGACACGGGGAAAGGCAGCAAACGGGAGGAACGACACGCGGGTTCTGCACATAGGGCCACCCGCCGCCCAGAGGGGTCGTGCTGAGGGGACACACGTTTAATAAACGGTAACCTTTGCTAAAACGCGTCCCAGGGACAAAATGGAGGGGATGGAAGGGGGGACCCTCGGCCACGGAGCAGCCGCCATTTCCCGGCGCCGCGGGAACCCGCGCGCTCCGGTTCCGCCGCTGCCGGGGGAGGAGCCCCCGCGGCCTGGGCCGGACCGGACCGAGCCGGGCCGGGCCGAGCCGAGCCGGGCCTCGCGCCCGCCCCGCGGCGGCGTCACGTCCGCGGCGCGCTCTGCTTCCGGGCCGCGCTGGGCCCGGCGGGCGCCGCCATGTCCCTGTGCCCCGCGCGCGCCGCCCCGGAGCCGCCTCGCGGTAGGAGCCGCCTCGCGGTAGGAGCCGCCTCGCGGGGGAGCCGCCGCCGCCCGCAGCGCAGCGGGGCCCGGCGGAGGCGCCCGCGCCCGGTAGCGGGGCCCGGCCCGCGGGGAGGGACCCGCCGCGGGGTTGGGACGCGCCGCGGGCGGGGGTTGGGGCCGGCGGCGGCGGCCTGGCAGGGAGCGAAACGCGGGGAGCAGCGAGAGCAGCGGCGTGGCCGGGCCGCCTCGCCTCGCCCGCGCGCGCCCGGCTGCGCTCGCTGGCCCTTCCCGGCGCTGGGAATGCCGAGCCCGGCGCTGGGAATGCCGAGCCCGCCGGCTGCCGTGTCCCCGCCGCGGGGCGCGCCCGGGTCCTGCCCGGGCAGTCCCGGCTGCGGCGCGGGGAGGTCCCGGCTGCAGCCCGGGGCCCCGCGGGCGGCCGCGGAGGCGGATCCGCGTCCGCCCCGTCCGTTCGCTCCGTTCCTGCCCGTCGCAGACGCTTTACGCTCCAGATCCCGGGTCAGATAGGTTTGTCTGTAACCATGATAACTCACACGCCCTGAGTCACTCTCTTCCAGGTAGCTATTTTGACAAATGTACAAAAGCAGCAGCTTTTGCAACCAGGGAGAATACCAACCATTCAAAGTCTAACTTTTTTTTCCTTACTATTATTTCATTTAAATCACATCCATGTGTTTTGCTTCTTACTTAAATAAATTGTGCGGTAATTCTAATGGTTTGTGAGCTGGTAGCCCTTAATCTCAGTTTTCTTCTAAAGTGGAAGTGAGGATGTACCTGTGTAGTGTTGGCAACTGGACTGCAAAAACGTTCTTACTCATTACACTCGTGGCTAACAACTGTGTAATTCCTGAGATATTGGTGGCTTTATCAACTTCCGAAGATTTTAGGGCTTGTGAGACTTTGCTGAGATGTTTTCAGTGAATGGAAAACCTGCCAAGGAGTTTGTTCTCCAGCGTAAGTCCTGTTACACGTGGTTAAGGGCTGGCAGCAGCTTGTTGCAGACATGAGGAATTCAGTGCGTGTATTCTTAGTTGTCAGAAATAGGATTTTTTTTTCCTTCTGTGCAAGTCTGTGCTCCTGTTTTTCCTGCAGAAATGGGATATTTGCTGCAACTTCTATCTGCTAGGCTTAGCAAAGGCCCATATTTACATCCTTGATCTCCAGACTCAATTTCTGTTTTTCCAAAACCTGAAAAAGGTGCTGTCGGGATGGGGGTCTATCAGAAACTCTGAGGGCCTAAAAGGAACTATGGTATTTTTTGCATGGTTTTTCACCCAGTGCTGTCGGACACAGCCCACCTTGAGGCAACGTTCTCTGTGTCAGCTCACAAGTGCTTTCACGTCGTGCACGACCAGCGGCGCACACTGCCGAGTCCTAAAAACTAGGTCAAGGAAGGTCTTTTTCAGGTTTCCTTGCTTTTTTGTATTCTCAGCTTCCTTTATTTCATCTGTTTTTCTCCTTTAAAGGGCAGCAAAGCAAGCAGTTCCTGAGGAGTGTTCTCCCTGGTGGCCCCATGTAGCAGCAGTTAAAGGATAGTTCATAGGATGCTTCCTGCTGCTCCAGCTCCTGAGCAGGTATCTGCAGATCCCTTCTTCCTTCGAGCAGCAGATCTGGCGCTTCAGGGAGGGGAGCACTGCTGGTAACAAACAGCCAGATTTCCTCTTTATGCATTACCCAAATCTGATGCTTTAGGATGGCAGAGAGGAAACACAGGCGCTTCAGTGTATGGTGTCATCTTGAGCTGTGCCACACGGGTCACTTCTGTCTTGTCTTTCCAGTTTGTTACCAATCAGCCCCTCAACTGAGCTCTGTTACTAGAATGCAAGCTGACCATTTAGAAAAATACTGGAGTACTCTGAGGAAGCTGATGGGGATCTTTTTCCATCTCTTAGATAAACCGTTGGTGGGTATTGACTCATCTAATATCAGAGGCAACTGAATGGTTTGTCAGTTCTGCAGAGGATGAGTCTGCTCGTGAAGTTATGAACTCGTGCCCAGTTTCGAGAACTGCTCCCGCATTCCTGGAGCTTCCGTGTGGGTTTTGGAGAGGGCTGAGCCTCGATAGTCCTGCTTGCCTGAGAGCCACCAGCTGGAATGTAGCATAACGTGTAGCTTTAACCTCTGGCTGATGATTCATATTTCTGAATATTGTGCTGTCATGTGTAATTCCATTCTGAAGGTTTTGCAAAATAGTCTGACGCTATTATCTGAACTGTGACAAATACAGAGATTTGTCTGTATTTGTCACAGTCTGTGTTATTCTATTTGAGAGCTTAACAAATGCCTTGTTAACTAAATATGATTAAGATGAACAGGGGAGAACAGTGTATTCAGAAGCAGTGTCACCTGCAAAAATAATATAAAAAATTAGCTAATGACTTGTTGAAATTTCAGGAGTCTTTGCCTTGTTTGTCCCATACGTCCATACTTCCCATCTTCCCTGAAGTTTTTGGGTACAGGAAGAGTAGCTGGCCTTTCTTGAAGATAGAAGGAAGCTAGAAGTTAATGGAATATTTTTGTTTGTTTTTTAGTATTGCTGATATTTTGGAAAACTATAAAAAGACACAAAATGCTTTATTCTTCTTTCTATTTTATCTTTTTTTTTCCTTTCTTTTTTTATCTCCACTAGTTGATCTGTCATGCCAAGAATGCTGCTAGGGTGGCCTTTTTGGATATGAGGAAAACTCATTTTCTTGACTTAAAAGAAATCTTTATAAAACAGTTAACTTGCCTGATCTGGGGGAAGCAAAAAGTCCCCATAAGCCAATGATAAACCTGCTCTGTGCATTTTGAAATAAGATGCCAGTAGTTGGTTGTTGTCTCTGAATTAATCTGTTTAGTAGCTCCCCAGGATCTAATAAATTTACATTTATGCTGAGGAAAAAAAGAACAGTACCAAGTTGTTCATTAGCTTTTTGTAGTCTCTAAATTAGCTAAGCTAACCTGTGTGTGTGCATGCTGCTGTGAAGGACACGTATGATTGGGGATTGATTTGAGTGTTAATTTGTTCATTTTTAATGTTGATCAGAGAAATGCACGTGCATGCAAAGAAAAAAAAAAACACTGAGGGAAGATGTCAACAGGGTTCGAGTGTCTTCTTGAAACTGCAGTTTTATGAGCCCTAACCTCTCACGCTGTTCTTTGTGATACCTCTTTTTTTTTTCCCCCCCTTTTTTTTCCCTTTTTTTCCCCCTCATTTAAAACTTGTAACTCAAGAAATGCTTTCAGTTTTAAAAATGCAAACCCCAAAGCTTGATGGCCATCTGTCAACCCCAGACTCTTTTGTTGCTCTTTGAAACAGGTAAAATAGACAGTCTGGCTGAGACTTGTGTAGATCGTGTCCTGTATCAACATAACAAGTTTTCTTTGAGGAAGTTCAGAGTTTTTCCACTTCATGGTGAGTGTCTTCTTGCTCCTGCAGGGCTTTCCAGTGGTTTTTCAGGGTAGGTAGCATGAGTCCAGTCTCAACAGAGACCAATTCTATGTCTCATCAGGAGGAGACGTAGAAGGAACTCTTTTTAAGCACCATAGGTGACTGCTTCCTAGATCAGCCAAGTTTAAGCCAACGAGAAGAGATGCTTTTTGGAATTTGGAGGTGCGAGGACCTCCTTGGAGCCGTTAGTGAAACAACTGCAACAGTAACCATAGTACAATTAAATGGAAATTGGTAGATGGAAACAGCAGGCCCATGTGAGTGGGGACAGATGGAGTTTGGTCAGATGGTCAGAGAAGCAAGCTTGGGTTTAGTTAATTTAATTAATTTTAAGTTTAATTTTTAAAGTTAATTAATTAATTAATTTGGACTAGATGATCTCTAGAGGTCTCTTCCAACCTTAATGATTCTATGAATTACCCCAGAAGAATGGGACCGGGGGGATTAGTTCCCTAGAGCAGCTGTTGTGCCAAAGAACTAATAGATTTTCAGTATAATTCTCATCTACAAAGGGGGCTTGATAGGATATCCTGGGAACGACACCCTGGTCACTGAGTTCCACCAGCATTCAGACCAGGCATTTTAAAGGAGCAATAACTGGTCACAGGAGATGAAGTTTGTTGGAAGCAGCGTGGCTCCTGCAAAGGGAAAGGCCGCCCTGCTAACCCAGCAGCGCTCCGTGCACGGGTGGATGGGGGGAACCCGCGGGGTATCGCAGGTTCTCAACAGATGCAGCTGAAGAAGTTGAGGTTCCACTGGCTTGGCAGAAACCCCTCGATGGGAAGTTGGTAAAAGGATAGAGTGACAGAAAGGTTTAGAACAAAAAGACCTCAGAAGGGGACTTTCTTCAGTTCCCTGCTTACAGGAGGGCTAACTTGAAGGCTTTGTTCAGGGTCCTCTCCAGTGCGGTTAGGGAAGTGTCCAAGGCTGGGCATTTCATCACCTCTCCGGGTCTGGGTTCCAGTGCTTGACCACTCTGATGGTGAAGAACTTTTTCTTATTTCTAGTTGAAGTTTTTTGTGCTGCAACTTGACTGTTACCTCCTGTTCCTTCTCTAGGCACCTGAGCTGAGTCTGGCGATGGATTTGCTATGATCTTTTGCAGTGGGAGATGTCAGTTAAGATTCTTAGCCCTTGAGCAGCTCTTCTCCAGCCTAAGTCCGGTTTACTGAGCATCTTTTTGTACATCATGAGGGCTCCTTGGTCATCTTAGTCTTCCTCCACTGCACTCTGCTGTTTGTGATTCTCCCCTGCATTGGGGAACCCACAGCTGGATGCTGTATTCCAGATGTGCTCTTAGAGGAGCTAGACAGAGGGAAATAATTAGTCTGCTGGCGGTGCCCATGGTAATGTAGCCCAGTATGAGACTATTCTTCATTGCTGCAGAGACTCCCAGCTAACTCATGTTCAACTTTCTATCCAGCAGGATTTCCAAGTTCTTTCCTGCAGAGCTGTGATCTAGTCAGTTGGTTTCCAGCCTTTCCTGTGGCATGATTTTGTCCACCCCAGGGTAGCATTCAGCACTAGTCCAAGCTGAACTTCGTTGAGGTTTCTTCCAGCATTTTTTTTTTCTATCTTATCACAGTGCATCTGAGTAGCAATACTGACCATACCTCCAGTCTGGTGTTATCTACAAACTCGATGAACGTGTATTTTTAAACACTGCTCGAGCCCTTGATGAAGATCTTAATATTGCCTCCAGGATCAGCTCCTGTAGGTTGATATTTGTAACCAGTTACTAGTGAGTTTACAAACTTGTAACCAGTCCAGCAGGTTTTTTCTCTCTAGTTTGGTGTCTGCTGATCTGGTTCATACCTGCTAAGTTTGTCTGCAAGGATGCTGTGGGATTTTTCATCAAAAGCCTTATTAAAATAAAGGTATGGGACACTTGCAAGTCTCATCTGTAGAGCTAACCATTTCCGTCTGAGCTTGGTGAATCCATGCTGGCTGTTCCCAAGCACTTTTTCTTTGTCCTTCGTAAGCCCAGAGATGGTTTCCATGTGGATTTGCTCCATGCTCTTTCCAGGAATTGAGGCAAGTTTGGCCTGTTTTTCCCTTCCTGCCGTTTTGAAGATGATGTTTGCCTTTGTTTCCAGTCACCAGAGACCTGCCTTGATTGCCATGACCTTTCAAAGATGAGATAGAGCAGCCTTGCAGTGACACCGCCAGGGCTCTGCTATCCCACAGCCAGGTCA
Organism: Tinamus guttatus; assembly: GCF_059628265.1. Lineage (NCBI taxonomy): Eukaryota > Metazoa > Chordata > Aves > Tinamiformes > Tinamidae > Tinamus > Tinamus guttatus. Next base: position 3,930,748 of record NW_028288931.1, read on the forward strand.
CGTCTGGAGACTGTAACCACGGCCAGGCCCAGATTTCCAGGCAAGTCCAGAATAATGAATCCGTTCCGAGACCGACGAGGAAGTCAGTCCATTGCTCGGGGTCAACAGCCCTGCAGTGCAGCTGGGGTCCCAAGGGAGGGAGAGGTGGCCTTCACAAGTCACCAAGCAGAGCTTTCTAGAACAGCTGTCCCCGAGGCAACCAGCCTTGGCAATCAAGCCCAAACAGTGAAATACCCAAAAGGGGAGAAACAAGAGCCCTGGTGGGTCCTACTTTCTTCCTCCAAGCTCTGCTGCTTGGCAGGCCTGAGAGCAGACCCTGCCAGTAAAGCATCCTGGGGGGTTTTGTTTATCGGTCTCCCAAACAAATGACAGTCCAGCTGTTCCTCGAGTTCCTTTGGTTGCTCCTCTTCCTCCTTTCACCTGCAATCCTGAGCTCTTACCATGTCATGGTCACTGCAGGCGAGGCTGCCACTGATCCTCATGTCCCTCACCAGTTTGTCCCTGTTAGTGAGCAGTAGATCCAGCAGAGCCCCTGCCCAAGTCAACTCACCTGATACCTGTATCAAAAAACTGTCTTCATTGTGCTCAGAAGTATCCTGAATTTTATAGGCCCCATCATGTTGCCCTCCCAGAATTACTGGGGTGGTTAAAGTTCCTCCTTAAATTCAAGACCTGTGGTCATTAGACTTACTCCAGCAATGAAATGGCTTCAGTCACTTCTTGATAAGGGACATCTCTAGCAATGTCAACTCTCTCTCTGAACCTGGCCTTGTAAAGTCTTGACAACTCTCTTGATCATCCCATCGCAGAGCTCCATAGTTTAAGCAGCTCCTTTACATGGAGCCTGACTCCCCTTGGTCCCCTCACACCGTCCTCCTTTCCCATCCTTCCCCATGAGTTTGTGTCCTTCCAGCACAGAGCTTATTCGCGTGAGCTGGCCCAGTGCTCTGTATTTCCATTGAGGTTGCAGATCGCAGCTGTGTGGACTTTTTTTTTTTTTTTTCTCCTGTGTGTTTCCTTGTTTTTCCTATGTGTATGTTGGTTTACAGACACATCAGCTGGGCTCCCCATTGTCCCACTTTCTTGAGGGAAGTCTGAGAGCCTCTCCTGTTGTCCTGTCCTGTACGTGCTCTACCCTTTGGTCTTGGTTTGACTTTGTTTAAAGCCCTCTAACTTGGTTTACAAGCCCAAAGAGCAAAGGATAGCGCTTAGTAGTCACTTCTAAGGCTGGAATAGTGTAATGCCCCCAAGACTGGTGAATAAAACCAGTCCTGAGGCACTCGAGAGTCTGTATCCACCAGTGATCTCATGAAATGAGTGAGCAGCCCCATCTCCAAGTTTACAGATATTGCCAAGTTCTTTTGAGTCATAAAAAGCCACCCCATGACCAGGAACTCTAAAAGGATCTCTCAGGCTCTGTAGGTGAATTTAAGGTGTTTCTTCTAGTGAAAAGCAATCTAAACCATATCTACACAATGCTGAATGGGCAGTTACAGCTTGAGAAGATCCTGGGGTCATGGACCCCACTGAAATGACTAGCTCAGTGTATAGGGGTAGCGTCCTTGAAAAAAAGAAAAAAAGCCAGCGAAATGCTGACTGTCATTAGGAAGGGTGTTGAAGTCAACAGACATCGTTTTGCTGCTCTGTAAACCAGGTTGCACTCAAATCTCTTACATTAAGGAGAGTTTTTTGGTCTCTGCATCTCAAGAGGGAACAGAGAAAGGCAACTGCAGTGATCTGAGATGGTGCAAGTGCCTGTGAAGAGAAGCTGGAGGGGCTGGGCCTTAGTCTGGGGCTCCCTAATTTGGAAAGGAAACATAACCTAGTTGGAGATAGGTGTAAAACTGATGAGTTTATACTTCTTGATGTTATTTTATTTTATTATTTATTTTTTTTTTTCTCGGTAAAAAATCTCAAATATCCAGTACTTTTATCCATTTCTTCTTGAGCAGGTTACTCTAGCAACTCTTGTTGCTAAGACACAAATAGCTACGGATGTTCTCCGAACTGATTGCGCGGTGATAAAGACCCTGGCTGCCTCTAATGCAAAATGACAAGAGAAATAACTACATTTACCATAGTTACAACCTTTCTGATACAGTCTAAGTTGAGTACTGCGATGATTTCCCCTCTGACAGAGCTACAGACATTAAATTCCTGGTAACTTTCAGTGGTAGCTGCGTGATTCCTGAGTGTGTGTTTCCACATCTCATGTTGAAAATAAAATTTGGGAGTGTATGGTGTAAATATTTCCCTTTTTCGCAATTAGTGTGTTGCAGGTTCGTTCTCTTGCTGATAGAGCTGGATTAAAATTTTTGGCCTTTTGTGGGTAAATGATCAGGAAATTTGCTCGTCTGTTTTAACAGGCAGGAAGTCACACCTAAAAATAAAAGGTAATATGGTCTCTTGTTTGAAAAATTGTTTTAAAAAATTCTTAAGACGAACCTAATTTTTAGTTTGCAGTCTGTTTATCTGTATTCCAGCAAGCGTATGCAAGCCACAAGATGTCAGGTATTTTCTGACTTTCCTGATTTTTTTTTTTTTTTAAGAGAAAAATCTGTTGATTTTTCTACCTTTTTTTTAATGCTTATATAATTTGCTGTGCTTTGTTTTGAAAGTAAAAGGTTAATAGTCCTTCCAAGTCCTGTGCTACATGAGTGATGTACCTGGTAGATCTTACTCTAGAAGAAATGGTTGGGTTGTTTCTGGGCTCAGTGGGAGTTGTTTTTCACTAAACCGAGGTTATGATTGCCGTGGAAATCAAGGCTTTTGTCCAAGGAGCTGATTACCAGTAGTGTTAGAAACACTGTGATTTGGGATGTGGGATTTTGAAGTTAAAACCTTGTTAAAACCGGTTTCCTTTTGCCCACTTGCTTTGTTTGGATTTTCATTTGTATTTCAGATACTGAAATATTGCACGTAGTATTGGTGTATTTAAAAAAGAAGTGAGCCACTCACGCAAAGCTGGTCGGATGCTGAACGTGTGGCCTCGATTTGTTATCCATAAATTAATTGGTGGCCGTCAGGAGAGGCAGATTGCAGGTTTCCTTGCGAAAGCAAATCTTTGGTATCAAGTATTTCCTTTCTTAGCACAGAAGGAAAGAACAGACCCCTGCTCATCCGCTCTGGCTTTCTTTGCACACTACTGCAGTTGCATGAGCTAATTGGGAAATGCTCCCTTTTCCTTTTTTTTTCCTTTTTTTTAAGCTTTTATTCAGATTTAGCAGATGAACATTTTACATTTTATTTTATTTGTGTTGTTACAATGGTCCGTGTTTGTGAAGGGCTCCTGCTCTTTGCTTTTGCCTCAAGGAAGGAAAGAGTGAAGCTCAGCACTCAGCATGGCCCGGTTGCTGCACAAAGCAACCTGCACAAAGGGATCATTTGTCTGCACAAAGGGATCATTTTATTATAGAGCCCAAACGAACCGGGCGTTTCCTGTAATCTTTAATGGAGCTGTTTAAAAACAGCTTGGGAGACTCTGCAAAACTTCAGCTGAAGTGAGGGTTCTTGTCAAATCCTCATAAGAAACCCTGGAGTGGCACAGAGAGGTCTGGATTGGCTTCCTTGGTGCGAATAGCAGGTCAGCTTGGCAATTTTGAATACCAATTTGAAACAGCGTCGTGGCTCAACTGATAAAATAGGAGCAGAGCTGGATAGGGAGATGCTGGCATATGGGAAAAATGATATTGTAACATTTTCCCTGGCACAAAAAGGTGATATCCGTATGCCTGCTCCCAGATCCACAGGGAGAATCACGGATCGCTGCATGCAGGGGATGTAGCTTATTCTTATAACGCGTTTTGCCTGAAGATTCAGGATAGTGACCAATTGTAAATTTAAAAAAAAAAAAAAAGGAAATCCTGAAGTTTGTTTTTTATTGCATGTGTTTACATGATTCTGCTTCTGGGTCGCGCAGAAGTGTGACAGGTGAATAAGTGCTGGGACAGACATAGGGAAGTCCTCTCTTGGTATGTGTTTGATACAAGTGGCCCTGAAGCTGACTCGTATGTATAAATTTAACCATTTAATAACATACTTCTAACTCACTGAGGGATGGAATAGTTTTTTTACCTCAATAATTTGTGAAGGTTTTGTGTTATAACACCAATATGTATTTTCAGTAGTTAATATATACAAAAGAAAAGTATCTATAAAGGAAAAAAAATAAAGCCAAAGATTGAACATGCAGTGATGTCTTTTGCGTTTAAGTGAGCTCAGACACACTGGTGGCTGCAAATTGTTAGCCTGTCAACAATTCTCCCTTAATCCCCAGTAATTTTTTCCCCCCTTATTCTCAGCATTTGCAACAGGAGCTCAAGAAGCATTATTGGACCTAATTTTAAAGAACTGCAGCTTATTTTGTGCTTTTCAGGGTACTGCACACTGTGACTGTTGTGGTGGCATATTGCTGTGCAAGGAGCATGGCTCTGAATCCTTACTAATAGCTTAAAATACCAATTCACTAAAACTTAAATCACAAACCTCCAGCATAAAAAGCACCTGGAGCTGTGCAGTCGTGTCAGCATCCATCTCTTATCCCTCTTTGCTTTTGAATTTATTTCTTCGAGTGCTTTGAATTCAACTTAAGAGTGTCAAGTCGCACCATGCCACGTAGTTCTGCTCTTTTCTGGAAGAAATACCATGAGTGGCTCTGGATACCAGTATATTTAAAGGAAAAGTCCTGCTGTGGTGGTTAGATCACTTAGAGGCTCCAGCTGTGCAATTCGTGTGTGCAAAATGCAGCAGGATGGGACAAATTGCCATCAAGGGCTCTGCTGGAAAATAAAGGCGCTTTAGGCTCTTTTGCTTCCTTCTTGTTGCTGGTTTTGGTAGCCCTTGAGGATATAAGGAATTGAAAAACTGTATGGATCGTATTTTTATGCATATTCTAGCAAAACCCTTTTTGTTTAATGGCTTTAATTACACTAAGCGAACTCAAGGTTGTTTTAAGGGGAGCACTGGCTATTTTAAAATAATATAAGAACCATATGCAAACAGTGGGTTTTTTTCCTTCTTCTTCTCTAATCAGGATAATTACTGGTTGTTGTTTTTATCCCAGTATCCTTGATTTCAATTATTTGCATCAGCTGAAATTTTATATCAAAAGCCAAGGCAGACAGGCTTAAACAGAATAAAAGTAAATAGCAGTCTCTCCAGATGCTAATAGCAGGTAACTTTCAGGAATTATATCCCTAATGTGTAGTTTTAAAGAGCCTAGTTGAGCTAGAAAACACATTTTGGTGTTTTCAAAACGGAGTAGCTCTAGGAACTGTACATAATTTGCCAGATTTTTAATATGGGAAATACTGTCATAGTTGTTGTGCAGAAGGGAAAGCAGACAACGATACATCTGCTAGGGTGCCTTTCGTTTTGAAATTTAGCATAATGTTTTTCAAAAAATTGAGCAAGAAAAAATAAAGATGTGTAAATACCTTTCTGTTATTTTACATTGTTTTTGAGCAGGTTGAAATTATACTAGGATGGCTATTAAGAACAAATCTGGATTACATTAAAATATCAGTGATGCTATATTCAGATTTTTTTGATATTACAAGGTAAATTATTTAGTAGAGGAAGAAAAACGATGATTCTATTAAGTCACTTGCTAAAGACAATTCCACAGGAAAATAATGAAAGATATAAAGGGAAAAACTGTGGTATTTTTCTATTTTTCAAGCTGTAATCTTTAATTTTTCTGAAGCATTTTTGCAGCAACTCTTTTGATGGCTTGTTTCACATTTAGTTATGTGTTTTACAGGTTTTTTGTTTGTTCGTCTGTTTGTTTTTCCCAGTAATTATTCCAGTGGCCCATTGAAGTTCTTCTGGCCATCAGGACCTACTCTTCAGACTCACCCCCAAAAAATATAAGAGTGGAAAAAGTGACCAAACCAGCCCCCTTCCTCCAGCCATCCCGAAGACTCTTAACCACTCCCTGCTGCTCTTTTAATGTTCCTGGCCTTTAGGATGCCGCAGTTTTGTGAGGGAAGAGCGGGCAGGAGCGGAGGCGGACACGGTTCTCCCACACAGGCCGCCTCATTCGCATCTGGAAACAGGGGAGTGATTAGGACCGCGAGTGGAGGCGAGGATCTCTCGGATCCCATTTTATAGGGATGTGTATCCCGTTTGCGACGTGGTTGCTTGTGGGCTTAGAACGTTCTATGGTAGAAGCGGTAAGATGAAGCGGTAAGATTAAGCTTCAGCTGCCTTGATTTGTACTAAAGTTTAAAAATATGTAAATCTCATTTGGAGAACTGGGAGGCAGCCCAAAAGCTCGCTGTTGTTTTTCTTCTATTTTTTATTATTATTATTTTTAACAGATCAACTCTGGGGACAAAGCTGTTTGCCGATGGAGATAACGTAGTGCGGTAGCTCCAGCCCGGCAGTGACGGGGCGCTGCGTTTGGAGCTTCTGGATTCGCGACGGTGGCTCGGGGCATCTGGAGGAGCCCTGGAAGGGACAGGGAGGGAGGCGGGAGGTCTGCCTGAGCGCACGTGCGTGGCCAACGCGGGCCGGCCGAGCCGGCGGGATTAGGTGGTTGGAGAAGGGAAACGGGCACAGCCGGAGCAGCTGCGCCCTGGATCCGCCTCACGTGAGCTGCCTCGCTGGCCGCCGCTCCCCTCAGCTCTTTCCTCGTGTGGTCGCGAGCCGAGGCCGAACCTGCCGAGGCTTAGCTGGGTTTACTGGGGCCTCGCTGTGCTTCCCTGCTCCGGCTGGGGTGGAAAGGGGGCTAGAGGTGTTCCCAGCCTTCCCCACAGGAGCTCGTGGCAGCAAGTGGCTCCTGTCGGGACGTTAGCCAAGTCCCATGTTTGCTCTGCAGAAGATTTGGTGGTGGGTTGGATGGTACGGATTGAAAGGCAGAATAGCTGTATGTGTGTCAATGGCATTTTTATGTTCTCTGTTTGGCCAAAGTGAAAAATGAATAGACGGTAAATGTGTTAAACCAGTGTTAGAGAGGCTGTTGCTGAAGCAGGCGATCCTGCTCTCCCCCTTTCTCATTCCTGCCTGTTCTCCGGCCTCTTGGCTCCATCTAGGCCTGCGGCTGTGTGATAGTGAAGCTGGCAGCAGTTCGAATAACTGAGCAAAAATGTTGTTTTTCGGTGGTTTCCTCTACACTGTGGAGCAGGATCAAGTCCCACATCCAGACAACTGCTTGGCCACTCGCTTTGGAAGGGTCATCAAGGGAGCAAGAGTGGCTGGAGGTCCAAGCAAGGCAGGAGTTCCTCCGTCAGCAGTGGTAGCTTCACTCATTCGTGATGTAGAAAGCAGAATTGTATCTTTGCAAGAAGTCTTCTGCCAAACCTCCTATTTCCGAAAGTGCTGAGTAATGCCCAGAGGAAGCATGAGTCCCCTAGAAGTCAACTTTTTGCTCTTCCTTTTGCTTATTCCTTTTATGCTGTCATTTATTTGGAAGTTTGAGTTTTGTTTCTGGGTACTTCAAGATGCCCTGCTTGTTTGCTAAAGAGGATTTTGGTGGGAAGTGTAATCTAATTTATAAGCAAAGGCCAGATGTTTTGCAATCTCCCTGGTTTTCTAATTCTATTTGTGAGAAGTCAGTAACTAAAGAGCTACTAAAAACTTTAAGAGAGTATGTGGAATGGACTTCACTACTTAACAGATCAAATTTTGATTTGAGATCTCTTTCCCACGTGGAAGAATTTAGCTTTGGCTTTTTCTGAGGCAAGTGCAGGAGCAAAGGATGCCACTTGTTGGGGTCAAATTTTGAGCCTTCTTCAGATCCTGCTATCCATAGTCTTTGAATGGCATAGTTTCATTTTGATCTTTATTTTTCTAGATTATTCCTGTAAAAGGAATAGGAAGTAAAAAGGAAAGAAGCTTTTACAATAAAACTATGATTAAGACTTGGAAGAGAAACAGGAGTGCTGGTGGCACCTGCTGCATATACTGCCTTGCGTTGCTGTCTGTTGGCTCATTTTAAAAGAAATTGAGTTAAATGAGACATATTGTAAATTGTTGATGTACAGTTAAGACAGTAATGGGAAGTAGCCTTTGATAGAGGAGGTAACCCTGGAAGATACCAAACCCTGAGGAACATTTTTACTCCAACACATCAGATCCCCCTCTTCACAGAACCTCTGTTTTTACCTCTGATAGGAGACAGCAACTCCTTTTGTTTTCACGGATAACAGAAAATTATTCCAGTCTCCAAATGCTTCCTGTGTTAGGTGTATGGCCTTTGTAGCTTGTCTGCTTTGGGAATATGGAGACTAAGAGTTATAAGTAGGTCTGTCAAGGGGAAGGGAAGTAGCTGTGGCTTTCAGGATGCTGTAAAGTCATATTGGTTACCTGGTCTTGCTACTGTTTCTGGGGACTTTGTCATGTGAAGATGCTTTAGTGTTTGAGGTGGGATGTGCAACCAGAAAGGCTTAGAGAAAACAGCAGCTGAATAATTGGCCTTCCACCTTTCCATGAAGGCTTAGAGCAAAACTCTGATGGCCACTGAAGCAGGAGCAGGTCCTAGCTCAGTAGAGAAAGTACATGTGTAGTTTCTATATTTGCTTTTTTCCAAACCATTAGGTGGTTTTTAATGGCATTTCTTTTAATTGATATTAGCCACTTGCAATTCTACTTTGTGTGTAGGGGAGCATGTGTGTGTGTAGACAGGTGTGTTAGAATGGATGAGGAGATACCTACCACACCATCCATTGTAATGGAGACAGAGTGTGTTTGAAGGATTTTCTTTTTGATATGCTGGCCCTCAAAGAAGAGGGCAAAAGAAGAGCAGCTGATTGAAGATGTATACTCAATTTTGGTCAGACAGAGGTGGAAATCCCAGAGGACTCGTGCCTTTGCCTGCAGAGTGGTAGAAATCACAGAATCACATAATGGTTAAGGTTGGAAGGGACCTCTAGGGATCACCCAGTCCAGCCCCCTGCTCCAGCAGGGACACCCAGAGCAGGGGCACAGGGTGGCATCCAGGTGGGCTGGAAGATCTCCAGAGAAGGAGCCTCTACAGCCTCTCTGGGCAGCCTGTGCCAGGGCTCTGTCACCCTCACAGGAAAGAAGTTCTTCCTCATATGGAGATTAAGTTTCGTGTGTTTTAATTTATACCCATTACCCCTTGTTCTGTCACCGACCACCACCAAGAGTTTAGACCCACTCTCTTTACATTTTCCCCTGAGGTGTTTGTACTTGGCCCTTCTTGGCCACGAGGGCACATTTGCTGCCTCATGGTGAACTTGTCAACCAGAACACCCAAATCCCTCTCCGCAGGAGAGCAGCAGATCAACCCATAATATCTGCTGGTGCCTGGGGTTGTTCCTCCCCAGGTGCAGGACCCTCATATTGAACCTCATGAGGTTCCTCTCTGCCCCACTCTCCATCCTGTCCAGGTCCCTCTCAGTGGCAGCACAGCCCTCGGGAGTGTTGGCCACTCCACCTGGTTTGGTGTCATCCGCAAACTTGCTGAGGGTGCCCTCTGTGCTCTCATACAAGTCATTGATGAACAAGTTGAACATCCCTGGGCCCAGAACTGCCCTCTGGGGACACCACTGGCCACAGGCCTCCAACTAGACTGGGCCTTATTTGTCACCACCCTCTGGGCTTTGCCATCCAGTCAGCCCTCAATCCACTTCACTGTCCACTCATCCAGTCCATACTTCCAGAGCTTTCCTCTGAGGATGTTATGGGCAACTGTGTCAAAACCCTTGCTGAAGTCAAGGTAGACAACATCCACAGCTCTCCCATTGTCCATCCAGTCCGTTACCTCATCACAGAAGGCTGTCAGGTTTGTCAAACATGACTTCCCCTTGGTGAATCCATGCTGACTACTCCTGATCACCTTCTTTTCCTTCACATGCCTAGAGATGGTCTCTAGGAGGAGCTGCTCCATCACCTTTCCAGGGATGGAGGTGAGGCTGACTGGCCTGTGGTTTCCTGGGTCCTGTCTCTTGCCCTTTTTGAAAACTGGAGTGACACTGGTTTCTTCCAGTCCTCTGGCACCTCTCCTGCTCCCTGTGACCTCTGGAAGATGATGGAGAGCGGCTGAGCAATGACCCCCGCCAGTTCCCTCAGCACTCTTAGGTGTATCCTATCTGGGCCCATAGATTTATGGGTGTCCAGTTTGCCTAAATAATCCCTAACCCAATGCTCCTTGACCAGGGGAAAGTCCTCCTCTCTCCCAGTTCTCTCTCTTGTCCCCGGGCTCAGTAGTTCGTGGGGACTGGCCTTAGCAGTGAAGACAGAAGCAAAGGTGACATTTAGTATCTCTGCCTTCTTTGCACCTTCCATCACCATGGCACCCTCCCCGTTCAGCAGCGGGCCCACATTTTCCCTGGTCTTCCTCTTGCTGCTGATGTATTTATAGAAGCCTTTCCTGTCATCCCTGACATTCCTCGCTAACTCTAATTCCACATGGGCCTTGGCCTTCCTCGTTGCATCCCTGCATTCTCTGACGATGTTCCTATATTCTTTCCATGTGATTTGACCCTTCTTCCAGCTTGCGAACGCTCTGTTTTGTTCTGTAAGAGCTCTTGGGAAAACTTTACCATCCACGCAGGTCTTCTGCCCCCCTTGCTTGACTTCCTTCTTGTAGGAATGCACGGATCCTGAGCTTGGAGAAAGTGGTGCTTGAAGTGATGCCGACATTCATCAGACCCTAGAAATTCAGAAGGTTATGAAAGTAATCTTCTGCAAAATTTCCTTCTCATGATTTTGCTGGGGTCTAGCAGCAGTTTAATACAGTGTATAAGATCTCTATGCTGATTGCTCTTGGGTTGTTTTTTTTTTAATTATTATTTTAGAAGGAAATGTTCATCAATTTTTTCTTTCTGAAAGGTGTAATCGAAAGAACAAGCGAGCTTTGTAGACTGGGCAATAAACAGTACTGCTTGTAAATACATTTAGGTGTAGACTCTTGTCCTGATTTCTTTTTTGTTATATAAATGATCTAAATTAAAACAGGTTAGACTGAATCACTCTGTTTACTGACCTAGTAGACCTGACTTGATCGTTCAAAGTGCCTTTAAAATCTTCGTGCACGTGTTTGATGGATACATTAGCTTTGGTAGTTGTGTGACACATGTAAATGATGTAGTAATGTACCATGTGCGTAAAAAAGTCTGCTTATGTCTTGAAGCTTAAAGCTAAATCCCTTGTTTATGAACTCTTTCCATGTATGAATTTTGTCTCTCACTTGGGAGAGGACAACACGAGTTTAGAAAGCTTGTGGGTGGAATACATAACAATTAATGTTCCCCGATAGCCTAAATGATAAGCCTCCCCAAAAGTACATAAGCTATGAACACCTTTTCTTGACAGGCTTTGAAGACTGCCGAGGAACACACGCATTCGAATCATTTAAGCATTAAAATAGTAATACCCATGGAAGAGCCACAAGACTTACCCGAACAGCCAGTAAGTACATGTAAAAATACTCAAACCTAACATATAGAACAAATTGGAGACCTCACAAATTCCACTTATTTTCATTAGTATTGGAAAATAAGATTGATTTATTTTTCACCTCTTGATAAATAAATAGATAAATATAATAAAATGTTTTAGGAAAATGTATTGTACATTTGATTTACTTTAATAGTATGAATAATAGTTATAAAAGGGATGGGTTGATATATTTAATTCTATGTTTCCATTTAAAATCATGCCTAATGATGATTTATTTTTCTCAAAAAAAAAAAAAAACCAGTTCAAGTGTCGTCCAGCAAAAGTCATTCTGTCTTTGACAGACAGAATCAGGAAATTGGTTACTATAACACAAAATCTTTGCTGCTTCTTGTGCTCAGGATCTTGAGAAGCTGCTGTGATCTCAAGAATACCATCTTCTCCACTGCTGGAGAACAGTTTTTAAATTCCTTAATTTAAAAGTGTATTCCAGTAGGGAGGTATGTTTTAAATTTAAAATTGCTGTCCAGAGATCTCAAATTTTTGAAATACAGTGTGATGAATAAACTAATAATTATAAATATAAAAATTAATGTCACATAAGTTTGGGGAAGAATATTAATACAGTGTGGTATGAAGTTAAAACATTTACTTTGATGAAGTATTTAAGCAAGGCAGCTCAAACATAAAGTTGTTAATATTATATTCCAAATTAAATCTGAGGCAAACATAACACATGCTTATATTAGTCTAAAGATGAAGTTTTAGATATTTTTAAATGCACATGAAAACAGTAGCATGCTAAAAGATATCTGGAAGTGTCCACACTGGAAAACTTTGGAGGCTGCTCTAATTGTGACAGTATTGTGTTCTGCAGTTAACTAATTAGGCAATACAGCATAACTTCATTTATGCATTTTTATGAGTCATTAACACAGCTGAATGAAATGCAAAGATAAATCTCAAATTACTGAAAGAAAACATTACTTTACACAGTGTGCAAGTTATGTCTTGTGCATGTAGACTCACTGTGAGAGTAACCAGCAAAAATGTAGAATTTGAACTGCAGATATTTGTGGGATTGAAAGGCAATCTTACTTCCTTATATAATGCAAGCTATCTGTATAAACCTTTATTCTTCAAGATACGAGATAGGGCACAACTCATTTTTGGTGAGTGAAAGCATCCTCTATAAGCACCTTATTCTGTAATATTCTACCAAAAGTTTTCTTGCTACTTGCTCTTCAGAATCAGATATCAAGTGATTCTGCGACAGATTATGAGACACCATTGATTACAACTGTTAAATGATGTGGTATTTTTAATATTCTTGGACATTCTTGCAGGAGGAAATGCCAAGAATTATCTTTTTCTTATGCTTTTTTGGGAATTAGACCTTTCTTGGAACAAGTTAACTTTGCAAATGAGAACAGAGAATGTAAATCAGCTTTGCAAAATCATTTCTGCCTAGTAGTTCTGCATCATACAAACTTGATTTTCTTCATGAAATGATTTTTGCTTGTTTTGATCATGGCAACAGGATTAGTGTATTACTTTGATAAAATAACATATATTGCAAAGTGTTGATAACTGAATCCAGGAGGGAACTTGTTATGGAAGTTTTCAGGCTCTGTCTTAAAGATATTTTACTTAAAAAGGAGGGAAAAAAAAAACAGGTCATTTTCTTATGTTGATGTGGCCCAAATTGAAAACAACATATCTTTTCTAAATGAATGTTAAGTTTCTCATTTACCCAGCATAGTACTTACAGACTTTAGAGGCATATCATTTTTGTCCCTGTTTTTGACCGTTTCTTCTTTTCAGGTGTGAATTAGAATAGGAAAGTTTACATGTAGAAATGGTCTTAGAAAATAGAAACAGATGCAGGAAGGTATAAAGCAAAGAAAAAAAAATGGGGAAAGTGAGCCAATACTTTTGTCGTAGCCAAAAAAGAAAAAGATAGTCTTGTTGAGGATTAGTTTTAAAAGGAATCCTTAATAGTATTCTCTCATTTGTCAAATACGTTGTGAACATAATTGACTTGTAATACTAACTTAATCCTGAATGCCAGACAATGACAAAAGCCTTTCTGTTTTAACCAGGGACAATAAACTTGCATTAAAAAGCTTCAACTCAAATACCTTGAAGTAAATTTCATTATCAATTGTCGAAACTTGTTTTATTTATTAAGTATTGTTCTTGGGCAATGCTGGCAGCTCCTTGCAGACATCCACCATGTTGCTGTCCGGGATGGCTGCTTATGGCAAACAGCAGCTCCGAGGCAGAGGCAGCCGTGGTGGAAGAGCTCCAGGAAGAGGCACTGCTACCAGAGGAGCAGAGCATGAGGGCTGGGGGTCTGCGATGACATTTTATTTTTATCTTTAAATGGGCAAAGGATGGCAATAAAATTCTCCATTCCTAATTGGATACACAATCCTCCCTTCACAACCATGTTGCCACAATCTCAGATTATGTGTTCCTAGAAGTTTTACTGTGTTGGCTAGTTGTGTGTGTTTTTACTCACCCTGTTTTTGCTCACTTTGCTTCTCACTCTTTTATTAAAACTGCATTGACATTTGGTAGGCTTGGCCTGGAGCAGACAGGAGTTTTACAGCCTGTGGAATGACTCAGGCCAGGGGCATTTTCAGTTATAGAAATTAGTGATTGGGAGCAGGGATCAGATAGAAGGTGCCGCTTTATTTAGATTTAATAATAAAAAAGGCAACTCATAATGAAATAAAAAGATTGAAATTGTTCCTAAAAGTACCGTTCGCTCTAGTGAAGCAAAAGCCTTGCTTAGTGAAATAATGTCAGATCGTAAGGCTAAAATTTGCATCACCACATCTTTCAGTTCCTTTTGTGGTAAGTTGTGGTTTTTTGGGTTTTTTTTAAGCAGTAAATTCACTTTTCCTGCACAAAAAAAGTGTCTTCAAACTGTGGTCCTGTCACCTTAGATCCTTGATGGCATCTGAATCCTCTCAAGGAGGTTGTCAGTGAAGTGTGTGTTGAGAGGAGGTGGCTGGTGGTTTCCTAAGGCTTATGCAGGAGAGGATGGAGAAGGGGACCCCAGTCAGGTTTTGGGTACAGTGCTCACTTGGGAGTATAATGCTCCTTCCTGAGCCCGTAGCATCTCAGGGTGTTGATCATTTAGAAAATAATATTCCCTCAGCAACTTTAAATTTTTAACAAAATTAGTGATGGGCAGGATAGAATTTTTGCATTCCACCAAAATATCAAGATTTCATAAGTGTTATCACTTACCATAGAGACCTAATGAATTTTTTCTTTTTTTTTTTTTATTTTTTAATGCAAAGCTGCATAGCCAGGGAGCCCAATACAAGATTGAGGCAGGGCCATCAGAAATTGGTTTGCTTGACCCGTTCTATGGGTTACACTTAGCAACCCCAGAGCCATGTTCTTGGCTGCTTTAAAGGGTTAATGAAACTCTTTCCCTGATATTTTCTCACATTTTTATGAAATTTGCTCTTGAGTTAAAGTAAAACTCATGTAAAAAAGGGGTGGTGGAGGGTGGCCATGGTCCTGGCAGAGGGGGGAAGTCTTCCCAAGAGAGAAGCACGAGATGGCACCACAGGGCTGCTCATCGGGCCAGAAGTTCAACTCCTGGTTCCAAAACAGAGCCAAGGCTCAATTTGAAATCCTGATTATCAAGAACTGTTTTGGGGACAACTGTTCTTTTCTTCCTGTTTTCCATTCTGAACCTGCTGAAAATTTTAATAAAATTGACCTTACCTTATGCATCTTTGCTATTTTTAGTTGAGCTGATTTCTCTTCCAATTTTTCCTATTAAAAAAATTGACTTGCAATAGCAGCCTTGCACTGGTTCCCGTGCTGTTTGTGGAAACTAAAATTCAATCTGCCAATTCTAAAGTAATGTTGGCTCCGTTGCTGCAAAATAGCTTAGATTTGAGCTGTCTGATGCTGCTTTTTTCTGGCGTGTGAGTCACTTCTGTGCAATTTAAAGAGATGGTATGAACTACATGGGGGATGCAGCGGGTGTGAGGAGGGGTGGAAGGGTGGAAAAAAGAGTATTTTACAGGAATATCTTGCTCAAAAGGTTACAGGGCACAATAACTAATCCTTTCTTCCAGCCCGGGATTTCTAAGTCCTATTTGTAGCCTGGAAGCAAGAAACTGGATTTGTGTTGAGGGCAATGTTTTTCTGTAGGAATACTCTCTGCAAGAAGAGAGCCAGCTGGCCAACCACAAGGATACAATAAATACTGTATTGGTGCTATTCAGAAATTAAAATCAGAACTGCTAATTTATTACTGATGTGAACAGAAAAAAATCTTTAATTTCCTATCTTTAGAATAGTTAAGAGAGAGAAGGATTGCAGACCCAAGTTCGTAGCAGTTGTACTTGTTCCATGCAGAATAGGATTTTCTTAAAATTCATGGCTCTAATTCAATTTCCATAGAACAGCCCTTATCAAACTTCTGGAGCTGTATATCCCAGCATCTGTTATTTATTTGAAAACCATGGCCGTTTTGCTAACACGTTCAGCTCTAGCAGCATTCTAATTAAAAAAGGCTTGTTTTGATCTGAAGAACCAGCCGCTACACTGGTTAACTCCAATGCGGAGCCTGCTGTATTTAAACGTTAATGCAAACTCTATAGTAACCAGTGATGATCTGCTAATGGGAGCCTGGCATTTGTGTGCATAGATTATATCAAGGACAGTTGTGTTCAGTTTTGTCTCTGACTGTACTTTATTTGCAGGTGAAAAAAGCCAAGATGCAAGAATCCAGAGAACAAAGCTTAAGGTGTGTAATTCTGAATGGGATTTTAGTGTGCAGCAGTTATATATGTCCTGTTTTGATGGTAAGCCTCCAGTTTTAGAGTCTTGTATACTGTATTTTTTCACAGAAATAGAGGAAACTTTTTGCTTGGTATAGTTTGGAGATTAAATTCTGAATACAAAAGCTTAATCAGTCCTTTTGATAGTAAGCTTTTATAAATGGGGCTACAAAGAATTCTAATTACATCATTGCTCATCATGTTTTTCACAGCATCAGATGAGGCAGCTCATGTACAACATGTGTAACATGCATTTATTCTAGTGAGACTTGGAGGATTCCAATAACACAAGTATCTGAGCTGTGATTCTCAACAAAAGTCCATGAATAACTTTTGAGATATTAAAAGTTCTAAACTTGATAGTATCTTTTGCTTAAAAATGGTAAATTGTACAATTTCTTCCATTTGAAGCTTTCTAATGTATGTTATGTTTAGGCATTAATCACTAATTATTTGCTTATTATGTACATTATATTATGTATATAGAGAGAATGTCTATATTAGGGTTTATTCTCCTTCAGAGTGTATTTTTTTAATAAGGTAGAAGGACATATACTCCTGAAGAAAGATTTCTTGGGGATTTTTTTTTCTTTGACATTCATTAGATGTCTATAAGCTGGAAATTGGGGCTAGTTACTCCCAGCGTCCCTTCTAGGCTGTGTGAGATGAGATCAGCTGTACAGGTGAAATGATCCTGGCTGGAGATTTATTGACCCTAAAGGATCCAGGGGCGCCCCAGGCAGGTGTGACCATGTACAAGTGGATGGTGGAGCTTCCCCTTCTGTGCATTAAAATCCTAATTCAGCTGTCATTCTGTTCAGGTATTGCTGCTGTGTTTTGATGAAACATTATGTATGATTTTAAGTTTGACCTTTGAAATATTTCAAAGTGATTTATTACATCTGTTTCTCCATAGCAATATGATTTTCAGCCAAGGTCACTCTGGCTGTATTTGTTTCAGTCGAGTTGTGGCAGAGAGAAAAGGAACAGCTATAGCCAGGGAGGATGTTCTCTCTTGGGAACATTAAGTATCCAGCAGCCTACAAAGGTATTAAAACCACTGTGAAGGGCATGAGCTCTGCTTTTAAGGCTAGTCCAGAGGAGATTCTCGGTGGTTTTGTGCAGCCACGGTGCGAGCAAGCTTTCCTCTTGGGGTCAGTGACCACAAAGCAGAGGATGCGAGCGGGTCCCCAGAGCCCGGGTGGGTGCAGCAGCGAGAAAGAGCAGAGAAATGGGCTGATCTAGTGCGATCATGAACATTATTTTATCTGTGAGGTTTTCCCCAGGAAGAAATCACGACAAGCAGCTGTACAGCGCTTGAGCTGTTTGTAAACAGCATGCAATTTAGCAACCACAAATTGTGCTATGTGAGTACAGGATATTTTTTTTAATTAATCAAGTGTAGTGGTAGATACCTTGTCTTCATAGCAATGTGGTATTTCTTTTTGCAAAACTCAGAATTGGTTAGGGAAGTTTGGTCAGCTGCTAGCACTGAAAGCAAGTCGGGGGGCTGTCTGCCTGCTGAATTTGAAGGCCAATATTTGGACATCTTTGAGCAGGTTGTCATAGAACCATTATAGGTATTGAGACCATTAGAATAAAACCCAGATGCCCAGACCACAGTTTTACGAGGTGAAAGCACCAATGTAATAACTTACTGCTGCTGAGAGGGGGAGTGCCTGCTCATAGCCCACCCTTACCACCATGAGTGTTGCTTGCTGGATCCCTCCTCAATGCAGCAAAAATAATTGAAGGGTTTCTGTGCTAAATTAGCAAATTCAGCTCCTGTTGAAGAGCCTGAGGGGTGTCTGGGCTGGTACAGGGGACCAGGATGCAGCTGATTTCTGTTAACAGTCGGTTCTGCCTCTGTTAGGAGGGCCAAAACTGGGGGTGAAGATGCCCAGAGATGTTGTAATGCTAACGATCAGCCTCTCGTTATCCCCTCAGTCACGTGAGCAACACCGAGGTCAGCGATCAGAAACCTGAATCTTCAAGCCTTGCTCCAAACCTTCCCATGTCAAGTGAGAGTAAGTATCCCCCCAGTTTTTTTGCTCCCACTCTCTTTTCTGGGTTCTTCACTGCTCTGGTTACTTTGCAACACCAAGCACAAGCTTTGTCACCTCCTCATAGTCCTTTGCTGCCCTAGCCATCAGATGAAGAAATGCTGAAGATTTGGGGAGGCTGATGGTAGGCCAGTATCTTTTCCTATTATCTACCCAGTTTGTGTCACTGGCCCCCAGCTTGCTGCTATGTCTTACCTGCCTTATATCTTATTTTTCTTCTGGAAAGGCATTGAATTGATCAGTAATAATGCATATTATAGGAGAATTCATACATGATTGTTTCTACCCAACTGGTTGGGTCTTTTGTATATACCATACACTTAATGCCAGACTCTGAAGTGTATCAAATGTCTGCAGAAGTGTGTTAAGAAGTTAAAGGTGAGTAAACTGAGGCAGAATTTTTTTAAAAAGAACAAATTGTATGTGAGAGGTGGGATGCTCTGGAAAAAGCAGAGCTGGAGGTTATTATGGAAGTCAAATTTCTGTGCAGAGTGCTTCTGCTGACTGTGTTATAATTGAAAATAAGTTCAGCACTACTGATTTAAAATACTAAAACTTTGATCTGTTGGCAATGGGAAATTACATGTTACATGTTTTCAATTTGGTGTCATCTGGCACAAGTTCCCATAATTTTGGTCTGCCAAATCTGCTGCCTAAATGAACAAGACATTTGCATTTTACAGAAATTGAATACTGTAATATTGCAGAATTTGTATGCCATTACCTAATTCTTTATATACTTCTCCTAAAAGAACAATTCTAAAAATAGCCTTACTAAATTGCTGTTTGAATGAATCAATATTTTGTTTTTCCCGCTTGACATGTTTAAGAGAAAAAGAGAGGGAAGAGAGGACAACTCACAGTTTTGCAAGGGGATAGAAAAATATATTTAAAAGGAAGAAGAATAGGAAAGAGGAATATAATTACTAAAGTGAGAATTAAGTAAAAAAGTTTCAGGGAATAGGTTCACAACTTAAAATAGTAAATGTTATTCTCTAATAAACATATACACTTTCACATATAAGCATTCTTTAGTATAGACTTTCTTTAATGAACATATACGTGTTGTAGTGCTACAAAACTTTGGTTTTGGGAGTCCTTGGGAGGGCTGTTGGAATAGCAGGTGCTCAGTGGAAGCCTTTAAGTCCGAGTGCTCCCAGGCTGCAATTCCTGCCACATCCTTGCGCTTCCCGCCAGGAGTTGACACTCAGCACCCGAGGGGGGAAGGTCCTTGGGCTTTGGGGAGGTTCTGAGCCTGGGGCTGATGGTTTGAGCCACCGCTCCGATAGCGTTCCGGGGAAATTAGCAGTACCAGGACTGTTCCGAGTGGTGAAGGCCAGGCTTGGAGGAGCCCGTGCTCTGGCATCGGGAGCAGATCCCAGGGCAAAGTGCTCTGCCGTACACATGCAGGCTGCTCCTTGCAGGTGATCAGTTCACTTATTCCAGAAAGGAGGAAGGATGCTTAAGGCTGCTGTAGGGTTCCTAACTGGGAGCCAGGTTCCTGGAGCAATGCCAGGAGAGAAGCTACACTGTTAGCCTGGATCCGCTGCCAGAATCCGTGTGCCGCCAAGCCGGCTTCAGAAGGATGAGTCCGCCAGCAGCAAAGCCACGTTTGCAAAGAGTTTGGTTGTGGTAGACTTGGAGGTGGCAACCGAGAAATCCGTGCCCTGCGTCGGCGTTCAGTCACAAACATGGTGCAGCTCAGAGGTCACTTATGGGGATGCCGTGTGCCCAGGGTGGCCTTGCCTGCTGGGACCCTGCACATCCTCACTTGCCTGGCCTCCATAGACAGCTCAGTATTTACCAGGTCAGCTCTTCTGAATCCTTTCTTCTTTTTTAAATAACTCCCTACTTAAGACTTACCAACTCTTTATGTGATACTTCAGCCCCACCTCTGCACCCACAACCCAGAATGCTGGAATTAAGAACTGGCTCATGTGGGCTGTAGAAAAACCGTAGTCGGTGTTAAGTGAGATGAGTTTGAACATTTCCTAATGGTTTTGCAGCTTTAGTGACTCTCTCAGCAGTTTTAGAATGCAATTGCCATGGATTTATTTAGACGAAAGCATGGGAGCACCCTATTACCTGCAGCTGTCCAGTTTCTTCAGAGCTCATCCCTGCTCCACCTCTGAGCACTGCAGTTGATCCTACATGTCAAGCGGTGAAAGGCTGAAGTCTGCTGAGCTGCAAGCAGGAGAAGGACAGAGAAAGGAGCCCCTGTAGGTGCTAGGTTGGGTAGACTGGAGTGTTGCTTAGGACCAGGGTGACTCCAGAGAAAATGTTGCAGGTTCTTCCTGGAAGGCAGCGTGGCTCAGGGCATGAGGAAAGGACAGGAGAATGAACAAACTCCTTTCCTGTTGTGGCCCTTAGAGGAAAGAGAGATTGCCAGAGATTCCTCTGGGCAGAGGGGCTGTAAAAGGCATAATTTGATGCACCAAGCCATCACATGAAGACTTGTAGCGTTCAAGGACTTGGGCAGGGTTAAAATCAGGTTTGTGTAAGGATAGTTGCAGGGGCTGATTGTACCAGCTACTAAAGAGAAAGCTCGCTGTTACAAAATGAAAACGAATATTGGCTGAAACATTTAACTGCCAAATTATGAAGACAGGAATGTTTTTGTGCTATTTTAACATGCATTTTCTGGTAATTTGTTTTAAATCACATAGTCATGGCACTTAAAAGCCCTTATAAATATGGTATCTTGCTTAAAATGATGCATGCTGATATTCAGTTGTCATTATTTGTTGTTTTTGTGGAAATCTTCTCATGTATACTTACACAACCTACTTTTTTTCAGTTATGACATGCACTGATTATATCCCAAGGTCATCAAATGATTATACCTCACAAATGTACTCTGCAAAGTAAGTTGAACAGCTGTGCAAAATTCTGTGATTCACCTCTCTTTTTGCATGTTTATGTATTCCTATAACGCTGGAAATCACACTTTAATATCTGCTAGGCACCAATAAGTCAGTGCTGTGGCCAGGGTGACACGTGAAAGCCAACCTTGGGCTTCAGTGGGAGTTATATTATGATCGCAGGGAGGCGTGAACCCCTAGGTATGACTAACAATACAACAGCATCTTGCAAAATATTGCCCATAATATTTGTAAAATAAACTGGCATAAATGAATATAAGGGGAATATAGGATCCCTTGGCCTTCACCATGTTTGGAGATCTTAGTGGATCTTCCCACTGCACAGTGCAATAGGTCGTAGTGCCCCGTGTTTGCTGCTGTGCAGTCTCTCCATTTGTTCCAGTGGCTTTGATTGTTCTTTGATTGTTCCAGTGGCTTGATTATTTCCAAAAATAATTATATTAGCTTGGGCATTTGGTGACGTGAGACCATGCTGAGTCAGACAGCCTGACTGCTCATGCCTATTAAAATGGGGAGCTCCTACACTCCCTTTTTTCCTGCCTTCACAGTCCTGAAATAAGCAATGGTGTCCTGTCCTCCAGCAGAACCCCCAGGACCTCCCTTTTCCCCAGGTTTCCGTGGGAGAAGCAGCCTGTCTAAACATCCAGGGCACGTCAGACTGGGAAACAAAAGCAGGCATCACCCCAAGAGCACGTGTCAGCTCAAATCCTTCCATGTTTCTCAAGCCATCTTCCTGTGTATCACCTGGCTCGGAGTATGAAAACTGCATAATGTGAATAGTTGTTTTGTTGTTTGTTCCTTTTTTTTCTTCATAAGGCCATATACACATATCCTTTCTGTACCTGTGTCGGAAACAATGAGCCCTTATCCCGGTCAGACTCAGTACCAAGCACTACAGCAGTCTCAACCTTATGCCATCTACCCTCAAACCACCCAGACCTACGGACTACCTCCTTTCGGTAAGCAGGAATTTTTCAAGACTTCTTGGTGCCTGCAATTACAGCCTCAGGTATCATCAAACAGCAGATGTTGAGCAGAATTTTCAGATGCATAGAAAAAAAAAGCTCACGGGGCAGCATGTGACTTAAACTGTAGTTGGACTGAAGCAAGGGAATGATGCATTTAAGTGACCAAATGTCTGGTTTAGAGAGGTGTCATCTCTAGATGGAGCTTCATGTTATACTTTGTTAAAAAAGCTACTTTGCTGGTCAGTACTTTGGGTTCCTCTTTATGAAGCTTCCAGAAGTTTCTTAGCTTGGGATCATAATTCTCTTCTGTTGTTGTGTAGCGGCGTTTGTGCTTTTCCCCTGTAAGGTAAATCACACAAAGTCCCATTCTCTAGCATTTCTGCTGAAGATGTTTTTCCTTTCCTTTTCACTACTTAGGAGTAAGACTTTATCGTCTTGTTTTTTAACTCAATAAAAAGTTGTCTTAAGTTGCTCTAATACACAAGTCTTCTGTTAGCCATTCTAGTTTTTGCAAATGATTGGAGTGTATCTTAATTTAGCATCTAAATTTAACTGTCGAGGTTTGAGTGATTCACCCTGTGCTTCATTCGTAGTGAATGAAGAGAAGGATGCACGTCCAGGGATATTGGCCTGTTTCAGTAGAAGATAGTTGCCATCTTTCTACATGGAGTAAAAGAGAGTTGAGGATGAGGAGCACAGATAGAAACACCTTAGCTAGGGGAGGCAGCATTTTCATCTTCACTTTTACGTCCAGTATTGAAGTTTCACGTGTTGGGAAAAAACATGATGATTCACTATCCTTTAATATATGAAATTACATCACCAATTATCCAAAATTGCTGTTCTAACTTCTCCTTTTGTTCCTGAACTTGCCCCACTTGTTATATAGGTGAATACATATAAAAATGTTGCTGCCTCTCAAAAATGTGTGGTGATGGAGGCAGTTTTCCCGGTGGCATCTGTGCTGAGGTGGGGAGCGGGTGTTGTCCCTCCATGTGGTGACACTGTGGAACACACCATGGGGTGTTCAAGAGCAACACCGCCCTGAGGCAGTCATGAAATCTTCTCTGGAGTTTGTAGTAACACCGAGCAGCTGCACGAACAAAGCGTCTCGTGGATGTATTTGTGCTGGTAAAGTATTAGGACCCAAGGACGTTAAAGCACAACTTTTTCCTTACCTAAAGTACTAGAGGTCTTTGAATAAAAAGAACAGCATTTATGGCTCTTATTAATTACTGACAGAGCAACTACTTTTATTTGGTTTACAAAGCATTGACTTATCATGGTATCTCTGAAGATAGAGTGGAAAGATTGATGCAACTTGATTTAGTTTTCTTAGACACAAGTTACATTCCGAATTCTGTCTGAATTCCATTTAGCCCAAATAGTTACTTTTTATGAGAAGGATCAACCTATAAAATACACTGGCATATCTTTTCTATACATATGTACCTATATAAAAAATTTTCTTGTGGCTGAGGATTCCTTCAGGAGAAAATGATGAGTTTGCAGTAGCTGGGACGCAAGACGTTAATCAGACGGTATCTTCCTGGTTTCATTTGCTCTATATTAATACCCAGAAACACTATTCTAACACTCATGGCTTGAGTACTACAAAGTGGAAAGTATACTGCAAAGCATAAGGCTTTGCAAGGTCTAAGCATTGGGGTGTTTTATTAACAACTCAAGTCTCTTAACTTGAGCAACTCAACTTAAGCAAGGGAGGGAGTTTGGATGGTCAAGGGTATTTCCTGCCATCATTTCTAGCTCAGTCCCATCCAGTAATTATCAAAAATGACTACTACTGAAGAGATTAAAAACAAGCAAACAAAAACCACCTCTGCCATGATGGTGACCTCAGGGATTTTAGTGGGCCAGAACCCAGTTGATTCTGTGTTTAGGTATCTTGGAGAACCAAAGGTCTCCATCACGGCATCAGCTTTGCTTTATGAACTCCCCCTTTATTCCTCCAAGAGAAAGCTGAATCAGTGTAGCCAATTCAGTGCTGTGTCCTGCCTAAGCCTTTGGTTGTCAAGTGCACTTTGTCCACTGCCTTTGTAAATATTCTGCTTCTTGTCTTCTTTGATGCTGCTTTAGTGTTTGTCGTGATGCTGCCTCAGACCCTTGGCGAAGGTGTCCAAAAATGTGTCTGATTTTCTAGCTATTCTACCTGGTCTAATTAAAGACTTTCTTACCTACAAACCCTGTCCAACCCCACGTTATGGTGACTAGAGCGTACTTCTCTTCCCGTGGATGTCTACACTCTGCTTCCATGGTCTTGTTGCACTGTTTCTTGCTCTATTCTGAAAAGTGTTTCAGAGTTTCCTTTATTTATTTGGAGTTAGTTTGTTGTGGACAGTGCTGTGCAGCTTCTGTGCAGCTTCTGAGGCATGTGGCTTTTTCTGAAACGGTATGTGCCTTTCTTAAAGGTTGTGTAAATATGCAGAGGGCTATACTGAAGTGTTAGGCCAAGGTGTTTAAGAAGGTGCCTTAGACTTGAGCTCTTAAAATTTAGACACTGTTGGGTTTTTGGTTCACTTGTTTTTTTTTTATTCGAAGGCTCTGGTATTTGGGGGTATTTAGCTAACTTTTAATTCCTACTCTTATATTCAGAGTATCTTCTGGAGAACTAGGCAGAAGAGATCAGCATTGTCCATTGACTTCATCAGCAGCTTTTGTTTGTTGAGCATCTTGTGAGCTATGATCTGCTACTGAAACACTGTAGTATAGATGTCACGATCTACTATTAAGTCCCTGTATTTTTAGTCTGAAGTGAAGTGTTTGGAAAATGCTACAGGCTACGTTTTTAGTAACAGAGACTGTACTGAAGTAATATCTGCTTAATCTTATGAAGAAGATGGGTCTTGTATTGACAGGTGGGAGGTTGAAGCCTGAACATGCATGGTACAAATGAGGCGTTCTACAAATTATGTTTCTGCTCACAAGATCTCTGTTGAGTGAAGAAATTTGGCCAACTTGGTCACATATTTTTAGCAGAATCTCAAAGGGCCTGTTCCAGGTATTTGGATGACGTTCCGCTGTGCTTATTTCTACACCAGAAAAGGAATTTCAGGCTGTCTAACTGGAACAGAGCAGATGTATTTTATGTGTGAAATTCTAGGCAGGCTGACAAACACGGCCGTGTTCTCCAGACCACCCATTTCAGGGGACTGCTTTCAGAAAAGAGGTGTTCCATATTCTCGCCTGTGTGTCACCTGTCCTTGTGCCCTAGGACATTTTGTTGTTGTTTAATACATTGTTAAGCACGGGCTGAAAAGCTAGAGCTGAAAGATGCCTTGACATAGGACCTAAGTTCACTCTTGCGCCCATCCAACCAGCCCTACTAACACCCCTGACTTTTTTGTTTCCTCTCATACTCACTCTGCAGCGTTCAGCAGTGGTTCGTGCTTTGGCCATCACAGTAATTAGGCACTTGTTTGTATTCTGTGATCATCTAATTTTGTTGCTGCTACTTTCCCACCTTCTTCACATCGTAAGAAAATTTTGATCACTGTTTTCACTAAAAGTATTTGCATATTTGAAGATCATGGTGCTTTCCCTTCTAGATCAAAGAAATGCAATTCCTTCAGCTGTCCCTAGAGGGCCTGTTTTCCATATGGTTTATTCTGGCGTTTCTGCAGTCTACCTACAGTCATCTTAAATCAGTCTTTCCCATTTGTTTACTAATTAGGATGCTCTTAGAGATGTAAAACAGTAACAAAGACCTAACTTTAAAGCTGAAGATTTAAAACCGTGGGGTGGTTACGCAGATAGACAACTTAGTTTGACTAGCAGGTGACTTTCTGATTCATTTCCATGGCCAGTCTCAGAGCCATTGCAGAACTTAATTCTGCAGCATGGAGGGCACTCCTGGAATTGCAGCTCTTGAGTGGTTGCAGCATCTTCCTTGGCATCTAGTAAGAGAGATTCCTTGTGCCTCCTATAGCAAGTGAAAGGCTGTGATAGATGTTTTTTTTTGCCATAGTACTGTTTTTTCCTTGCTGAGTTGGATGTGTTTAAGATGAAGAAGGATCTGGCTATATGCTGGCCCTGAACTATGTATCTACCTCGCAACGTTCTTCATCCCTCCACTTTTCACACTCCTACTTGTTTTTAAGTAGATCCTTTTGATTCATTCCTTGCCTCCTGCCAGGAGGCCAGGGAGAGTTTGAATGTCAGTTAGACCTGCAATGATGAAGCTTTTTGCAAAAGGGATCGCAGTGCCTTAAACTCCCTGTATTTCAGACTCTGAGCTGATAATTGGAGTCAAGAATCCTATAAAGAAGTGGTCATCGGAGGCTTTTGCTACACTGTCAGTCTGGTATTGAAAAGCACCTCTCTTTCCCTACCACCTCTTATTTCAAGGAAGTTTTCCCATCTTCATATGAACAGATCTTGGTCCTGGAGGATGGGAATACAGAGAGTGCTGGAGCATCTCAAGTCAGTGACAATCAACGTTCAGCCCCCAGCTGGTTCCTCAGGACTTACAGCTGTAGCCTGTATACTGCTTATAGGTGCCGTGTAGATACGAGTTGAAGTCCCATTGCTGTATGTGTGCTTTTGCCTAGGGATGCTAGAAATGCTTTCTGAAATGCTTTAAATGATAGAAAATTCTGGAGGAAATTTTCCTTTTTTTTTCTTTTTGCTCTACTTTCCCTGTTGTCACTCCATCAAAATGCCTGCATTTTAACCTGTTTCTGAGTATGCAACCCAAGCCCAGGGAATTCAAGGGCTGACCTTGACTTTAATAGATGCCAACTCCAACCTCACTAGGTGGTAGCTGAGGTTATTTGTAATGCTGTGCAATTCAGCCCAAGCATCAGAGGGCTTTGCAGATCCTTTCTACCAATGTGGCAGTGAATCTTACTGTTACAGTAAGGGATTTTTAACTGAAAGCCTTGGAAATTTGGTCTTGTCAGTGTGTTTAATTTTCTCCTTTTCAGCTAATTCTGTCAGCAGCTCTAATCTCCGGGCAGCCTGACAATCACTACTGAATATTGCAGCAATGAAACGATGTTTTCCATGTGTGATTTGTTGTTTGTTTTTGTGACAAGCCAAACTCTTCATCTGAGGAAGCAGCATGCTGTTTGCTCCCAGCATATTTGTTTATAACTGGTGCAATTTATCCAATTCAGGTGCACTGTGGCCAGGTATGAAACCTGAAAGTGGTTTAATTCAGACTCCATCTACAAGTCAGCACAGTGTGCTTACCTGCACTACAGGGTTAACCACAAGCCAACCCAGCCCAGCACATTATTCTTACCCCATTGAAGGTAACTTGGCATGGTTTTTTATCTGCATCTCTCTCCACCTAATTTGAGTCCAGATTCCACAAATAGAGAGGCTTGCACGTTTCGGTTTGTTTTTCTGTAGTTTGTGCATGCTTCGTTCTGCCGTGTCTCTTTTCTATGTGTGTGTTTGAATGGTTTGGTTCCGTATTTGCTGTCTACCTCTGTCTGCACCAGGCTGGCTTGTCGGTGCCATGCTGATGGACTTAACAGGGTGAAGCAAAGGGGATGGGGCAAGGAGACTAAATGTTGTGTTCCTGCATGCCTCTTCTGGGAATGTTCTTGCAGCTCGAGCTCTTTTGTTGGTGTCTTCAGCATGACGTCAGGGAATGCGATGAGATTGGGGTTTTTTGCTTGCTTCTGTAGGGAGATGGGGCTCTTATAATACGCATGCACATGCACAGGATACATTGCTTGTCTTGTTATGTGAAGCTGCCAGCTCCATAGATTTGCTACAAAGTGAATTTCTAAGTATAGAACTACCCTACAAATAATCTCACCCCCAGAAGTGCCACATCTAAAAGGCCACGTGCTGAATTTCACCACATTACAAAGCTTTTTTGGGGGGAGTAAATAGACCAATTAGCTGTATAATGATATTTTGTTGCCTATGGCAAACATTTGCAAATCAATACATTTTTAAGGCTAGTTTTTTGTAATGTGTATCCTATTGATCTGTAGTTTTTAAGAAGCATTTCAGGAATACTTGATCTATTTCTTGGGTGATATTTTCATAGAATAGTTCAAGGATTTCAAGAGATCTTTAGTTCAATCTGCTGCTCAAGGAGTTGGCAATGGTTTCAGGGCAGTTTGCTCTGTGAGGTTTTGCCCAGGTGGGGCTCAGAAACCTCCAGAGGCCCCCTTGCTGTGCAGCCTCCAGTCCTTCACTGTCTTCATGGTAAAAACCCTTCCATTTTGTCAAGTCAGAACTTGTCCTGTTCCGAGTTACAACCATTTCTGTCCTCCCGTTGTGCATGTGCATAAAGAGCCTGGCTCCATCCTCTTGATACCCTCCCGTGACATGTGAGGAGGTTATTAGGTCCCTGAGCCTCTCTCTTCTCCAGGTTGATGCAGCCCCTAGTCCTCCACGGGGCTCGTGCTGCAGCTCCTTGACCAATTTGGTGGCCCTTTGGCCAGACTCGCTCAGGTTCATCAACATTTTTCCTGTGGTTGGGGCAGAAAAATGGGTATCCAGATGTGACCTACTGAGTGCCAAGCAAAGAGGAGTAATTTTTAACCAGTAACTGGGTTTTAGCTTCTCTTTCACTCATGTGAAAGTCATGCGGTGTGTGGCGCTTGCACTTGGTCCGTTTGCTTCATTGTGATGGAGAATGGCCAGGTGGATTGTTTATCCTTAATTTATTTTTTCATACTCGTAATTTAACATGAGAAATGAGCTCTGGAAACTACATCTTCTTTTAAATAGAGCTATTCATCAGGCACTTTCATTGATAATGAAGATCTTAATGCTTTAAAGCACTAGTTTTCTCTCAAAACAAAACTAGAGGGTGCTTATTCAGTGGTGCAAGGCTATGTATGATATTACTGGCCCATCTGAGCTGTATTTCAACACATGTTATGTATATTACAGTCCACAGATTAATTAATGGTCAGATGTGCCTAGTGTCTTAGAACTTGGCCTTTTCTACTGAGTGATTGACACCTGCGTGGTGTGTATCGAGGGGGATGTGAAGCGTTAGGATCTGACAAGCCAGATATACATTATATACAGATAGATGTATTTGCCCATTTGTAAGTAAAGAGCCTGACTGCAGGTGCAGAAAGAACTGCTGAATCCGCGTAGTGCAAACCCCTTGTAAAGATCTGATGTGTTGCATTGTGGAGATAAGGGATAATGAAAAAACAAGAAATGTCGGAATGAGCCTGGAATTAAGGTAAATAATGAAGTTCAGATGGGAATTGTCTGTGTTTCTCCCGGAGCGCCAGCGCTTGGGGACTTTCCTCCCTACGATTTCTTCCCTTCTGTGATGCGTCTCGGAGAAGTGGTACCTCTGTCTGAGCACAGGACATGAGACCTGTGCATTCAATCTCCATAAGAATCTTCAAAGAGGTGAACAGACTTTTTTCCTGGCTTTTGGAGAGTTCATATCCTCCTGCTTTGCGGCCGATTCCTTCAGCATTAGCAAGGAGTTTTTCTGGATAGGTATCCTTCAAATTTACCTGAAAAATGTCATTTTCTTCAGGTAGAAAGCCTTAGATAGAAGCCTTATTTTTTTCTGTAATGGGTGCAGTTGAAGGAAGTTTTTTTAGAACCTAAGTGCTGTTCTTTGCAGTCTTTTAATGTGGATGGGTATCTTAATATCTGAATAGCCTTTTTCTGATAGTAACTGGACAACTACTGTAGACGCTCGAGTATCTTCACTGCCATTATTGCTGTTCAGTGCAACCTTTTCTACCCTTTTCTAAGTGTTCTCCCCAAAGCTCCCCCGCGTCTGGTTTCGGATGCTCCTCAAGCTGTTTCTGCCGATGAGGCATTTCCAGGTTGATTATTTGCCTTCATTTCTGCATCTGCAGGGATGCCACCTTTCGCATTTCCCACCTCTTGGTGCCTACCCATACACCTCTTCTAAGTTTTTCCTGTTTTTTCCTTTTTCTTCCTTTCTGTGAGGCAGGTCTTGGATCAGTTCCTCTTTCCAGGAGCTGTCCGTGAGGTAGCATCTTTGGTTGCCATAAAACAACACGTATTGACTAAGACTTCCTGGTGGGAAGTGTTTCCTTTGGCAATTTCCCCAGGGTAGAGAATTGAATCCTGCAGAAACTTGAGTCCTTCAGGCTTGGGGTGAACCCTGTGTGGGTGCTACTTGCAGCACATAAGAGCTTTTCTCTGAGTGAAGTTAAACTAGGTGATCCCATTGACTTCTGCAAATCTTTTCCTAGGCATCTAAGAGTAATTCTTGTGTTTAATGGTGTGGGGGGAAAGGTTGAGCAAAATAAATCACCTCTTGAGAGCACCTGGTTTAGTACATGTGGACTTTGTGCTTGCCAGTGTGGGGACATTTTTAATGGAACAAACCTGTTGCTGTAAATCCACAAAATGTGCTAAATGCTTTTGGTTCCCAGGGGCTGCTCCAGCTGCTTCTGCTGTGTTTTGGAAAACCTGAAGGCAGTAACATAAAGAATGTCAAACATGGAAAAAATCTTGCTAAGAAATATGTTTCTGTAATAATTTGTCCAACAATTATTTCAGGAATTCTCATCCACCAAACCAAGTGTAGTCTCTTAGGGAATTGGAGAGATATATTTAATTTCTCCAGGAAGAAATACACTTTTTCATATTTTGTTTCAAATGTGTTTAATACTTACTTAAATTTTCGGACCTAATTAGGCAAATATGCTACGTTTATTGTAA